>NW_017670824.1:101240-157875 GCF_001879085.1 Nicotiana attenuata
CGAACCCGGTGAAACTCTCTCGGCTCGCGACGCCTTTGACCCTTCAAATTGATCTCCACGCGCGTCAAAACTATCAAAATCACACAAACATCGATGAAGCTCGATTTCTTAAAGACGGAGTTTTAGCCATACATATCTGAAATTCGCCCCTTAAATGATACTACAATGATCCAATATAGTTATGTGACTTCAATCTACTATACAACATTCAATAGGGCCAATATTAGTAATAAATTCCATAACTTATGCCATTTAGGCATATTATCAAACAGCTTGTAGGCATAGACATTTACACCTCATAACTATAGTATTGGTTCCTCCAACTATCACCATTAACCAACAATTCATCTCATCATCATTCCTAACCAATTTATAACTTCCAACTACACATGTATGACCATCCATTTACACCCAACCAACAAACCCTATAAAATATCCACCTTTCAATCTCTACAATAACTATGTATTTATATTGGCAATTTATGACTTCCAATCACCATACCATAAGTTGTAATACATGATTCATACTCATATTCCCATAATATATCCATATATGTAAGTTTGAGGTGTAGGATTTACCTTTTGGAAGAAATCTTGCAAACCCTCCTTTGAGTTCTTGAAGAAATTTCTTGAAAATCTAAGTGTTTTTATGAGAGGATTTCATCAATAATAGTATATGAATGATGGAATTTCACACCAAGATAATGGAACTGCTTACCTTGAAGATTGGGGGAGTTGAAGGTCTTGAGAGGGTGGAAGAAAACCTCAAAGTTCGTCCAAAATAAATGGGTAAGAATGAACCCCAAAATGAGTATTATAGGCTGTTTCGGGCGCCACAGGTGGCGCTGGGCGCTGCCTGTGGCGCTGGATCTAGTAGCTCAAAATTTTGGGCGCCACGGCTAGCGCCCGGCGTTACACAGGGCGCTGACGACACGAAAATGGCCATAACTTTCTATATACACCTATAAATGATGAACGGTTTGTTGGGTTGGAAACTAGACTCAAAGAGCTTTAATTTGATAGGTGGTGCATCACCCAACTCCTTATATAACTGGAGATATGATCGTTTAAAGTGAGGTCTTGTGCGCACTCATTTACAACTTTCGTCTATCATGAAATTTTCCAACTTCAAAAGTTCCCGTTAACCATCCGAAATCACCCCGAGGCCCCCCGGGACCTCAACCAAAAGCACTAACATATCTTATAACGTTATTCAAACTTGTTCCAATTATCAAAACACCACAATTAACACCTAAACCATCAAATTACACCAAATTCAAGCCTAAGTTCATCCAAATCTTCCGAGACACGCATTCGATCAAAAACTCAACCAAAACACCTCCGAATGATCTGAAATTTTGCACACACATCCAAAATCTCCTAACGAAGCTACAAAAATCGTCGGAATTCCATTCCGTCCCTCGGATCAAAATCTCACCTATCAACCGAAATTTTGCCAAAATACTAACTTCGCCAAATCAAGCCTATTTCTACACGGGACCTCCAAAATAAATTTCGATCACACTCCTATGTCACAAATCACCTTCCGGAGCTAACCCAACCACCGGCATTCACATCCGAGCCCTCTAACTCATAAGTCAACTTCCGGTTGACTTTTCTAACTTAAGCCTTCTTAAAAGAGACTAAGTGTCCCATTTCTTATCAAAACCACTCCAAACCAACTCGATCACATAAGATACGGATAATGAAGCCTAAAGAAGTTGGAAATGGGGAAAACGGAGTGTAACTTATGAGACGACGGGTCGGGTTGTCACAGTTATATCTTCGTAATTGTTAAAGAATATAAAATGGGTAAAAAGTTAAATTGTTCAAATGATTGGCTTGCCTAGCTCATTTTAGTAGGCACCATCACGACTCCCGAGGGTAGAAAATTTGAGTCGTGACAAAATTCCTCTAGCACAGCAACAACCTTCTCACTGATGCAATGGAAGTTACCAGAAAGCCATGATTTGTCACATGTGAAAAATAGATGTCATAACAAAGAGACCTCTATGTGCATTATTGTGCTTAATAGGATACTTTTATCTACAATATGTGTAGAAGACATAAATACATTGTCTGGTAGAGCCTTTTCCAAATATTGTAAACACAATACCCAAAAAAGTATATAAAATATTTGTATCTTCAAACATATCTTGATTCATCATTTCACATGAGTTGGAGCTAACGTCCTCAGCTTAGTAGCCAACCTTAACTGTTCCAAAAACCGCAGTAGATACAGGCTTTTTGTAGTGCCTTCGCCTTCAAAGTTAAGTTAAACGCCAATCAACTGAAAAGTTCAAACTGAAAAGAGTGCAAGATAGAAATTAGCAAGTTACAAAGTAAATCAGTTTTACCTAAGAGAAAAATAACAGATAGATCCTCATATATTTAATTGCAAGCATTCAAACTGATGGATTATTATATGCAGCGGAAGCAATCCCAGTATCAAAATCACATGTAATCTAGATAACTAACATAAACGGGATTTCATGGGTTACCTCTTGAAGCATGGACAAAGCTCCTCTATGACGTGAGCCTCCAATTTCACAGCAACTCAATGAATTCTCCACCACCCGCACGATCACGATCTCCAAACGTTCCACGATCTTCTACTATGTTACCCAAATAATATCCGGAAATAGCAATTTCGTGTGGGCGAAATTTCTAGGAAAATAGGCTGAAAATTTCGGGCACCTTTTTTCTCCCCATCTAGATGAAAAACCTTATGTATTTATAGCACAAGTTTTAAGGGTTAAAACCCTTTTCCAAAACCTGATAGTTTTTCCTTTCCACCAGTAAAAGGATTCCTTTATTTCCTATTATTTAGGCACAGTAGGGACCACATAATTTAGTTAACAAGGCTCCAATTATGGAATTAATTTCTAATTTTTGAAATTAATATCCACCATAATTAATTATGAATTATTCCACTAAAAATCTGTAATTGCACTCCTTATTCAATTTCGAAATTCATCCATTAAATCTTATTTAACTCTCCATGTTAAGATTCAGATACAAATCAATTAAATTAAATTACTGACGATTTAATTTATTGATTATTTCCTTTAGACTTTAGCTTAACTTATTTCATGTGTCGGATACAAAATCCACCGGCCGGGNAATAAAGACCTTAATTTATTTACAAAAATTAAACTCATTAATTCCTAAAAATTGATTAAGCCCTATTTAAAAGTAAACTCATGACAAATTCACCAATTAACAAATAAAAATGCAGAAATGGACTATTTTTTGTTATTTCTTTATTTTGTAATATAAAAATGCATACTATCAAGTATAATGCACACAAAATGCAAACAAGACACACGATCATGCAATTTAATTCCTAAAAATTCAAATAATAAAGAAAAATCCTAATTCTAAGGAATTTTGTAGGAGTAATTTAAGCGTGGCAAAAATCACGTGCTCACAACACTCTATTCACCAATGCAAGTGTAGTTGTTACTACCATCAGGTAAAGCTGATCCCATGAATTTATTAGGAGTTGATGAGTGTGAGTTTCCAGAAAGAACATGGCCAACAAAGTAATCGTTTGAATGGCCGGTTGGATATTGAGAAGAAAAGGAGAGGAGACTCGGCGGAGAAGGGTACATGTAGGGCGGTTGTTGAGGTGGTTGTAGTTGAAAATCGAGAGGGAGAATTGAGATGAATCAGTTGATAATGGAGGTTGTATTCATCGGAAAGATATTGGGTTGGGAAAGAGATAGTGGAGAGAGAACGTGGGTTTTGACAAAATTGTATACAATATGGTGTTATTGGGAGAGAAGAATAGAAAGTACGAGAGAGAAAAATATTTTTAACGATAAGAATTACAAATATCATTTAATACCGAGTGCGTATATTTTTTTCCCCGCAATATTCGTAGTCTAGTAAACTCTTTAATTAATAGTTGTCACGTTTGAGTTAAGGGCAATGTTGCTTGGTTATTTACGCAACTTCAACACTTTGGAAATGTGCAGATCATTTGAAGATTATTCCAAAGGAAAAGAATGTCAACTGCGAAACCGTCGTTGAATTTATTTGCTTGGGGTGTGTTCGGTACCAAGGAAAATATTTTCATGGAAAATGTTTTCCTAGAAAATATTTGAATGGAAAATGAGTGATTTTATTATTTATTTTTTCTTGTTTGGTTGGTGAGTGAAAAATATTCTCAAAAAATATCTTTTAGTGTTTGGTTTGAGAGTAGAAAATATTTTTTTAGGAAAATATATTTTTATGCTATCCCCTTTCCCCCAAGTCTCTACAAATTCACAAACCCAAAGGAACTAACGTGTTGCTTTAATTTTTTACGCAAATATAATGTTGAAATTTGTACTCCATAACTAAAAAAAAATACTCTTTTTTTTGCTTGAAAAAGAAAGTACTCTTTCTACAACATGAAAATAAAGTACTCATTTTATTGAAATAAAAGAAAATACTTTTTCTACATCATGAAAAGAAAATACTCATTTTATTGAAATAAAAAAAAACTTTTTTTGGCATAATAAAAAGAAAATACTTTTTTTGTTGAATTTAAAAAAATTACTACTTTTCTACATGGAAGAAAGTCTCTTTTTTTCTCGTTAAAATGAAAAAAATACTTTTTTATATCATGAAAAAAAAACTCATTTGTTAAAATGAAGGGAAAAAATCTATCTATAACATGAAAAGAAAGTACTATTAATAATATTTTTATTTAGGATGGGCGGTAGGGTGGAGGGGTGGGTTGGGTAGGTGGGAGTGGGGTGTGGAGGTGGGTTGATGGGGTGGGGAAGGTTGAGAAGGAGCTTTGGAAAATGTTTTCCCTTCTCTTGATAAGGAAAATATTTTCCTCCAATTGGAGAAAAATGAATTGATAAGGAAAATATTTTCCAAAACAATTATTAAGGCAACCAAACATGGGAAAATTGGAAACCATTTTTCGGAAAATGTTTTCCTTCGTACCAAACACACCCTATATCTAGGGATAAGTTATATACATGAATATTTGGTTTTGAATTTTAAGGTTGAGGAACTCTTAAGTAGTTTTAGTGGATATTGGAAAAAAACTAATAACAATGTAGAAACAGAAACATACCATCTTCTTCACATGATAAGGAAGCTCTCAGTCATTTTTACATTTGTTTGAATATTCCAAATATTCATCTGACTTTCTTCTTTCCTATTTGAAGGTAATATAGCACTAATCATACAACAAATGTAGTTATATCATATTTACTTTGGGCTAATAATTTTTGGTGTTTAGTTGTATTTGCTATTGAATCTTAAGTATGACCTTGCACTTCCTTATGTTTAGTTATCTTCCTACTTTATGCGTGCAACCAAGTTTCAGGTATCACACACACAAAACTTCCTGGAATGCTTATGCTCAGCTTTAGTATATGGATTTGTGTTAACTAATTTACTTTTAAATGTATTTCAGGCATTATTAGGTATAATCCATGGCTCCCTTTGCTGTCACATATATAATGGAACACCTAAACCATCATATAAGTTGAATACGGTGTTGTTCAAAGTTAGTGGCGAGGCTCGTGAAGGAGATCACACATAAAGCATTGACCCCAATGCAAGAAGAGGAATTGCAGGTAGATGAATGTCATTTTAGAAAATTTATCTACATGCCCACCGTATGTGTGACGACCCGACCAGTCGTCTCATGAGTTACTCCGTTTCCCCCATTTCTGCTTCTTTATGCTTCGTTATCCGTATTTTATGTGATCAAGTTGATTAGTTTGTGTTCGGAGTGGATTTGGCAAGGAATGAGACACTTAGTCTCTTTTAAGAAGGTTTAAGTTGGAAAAAGTCAACCGGATGTTGACTTATGTGTTAGAGGGCTGGTATGTGAGTTCCGATGGTTCGGCTAGCTTCAGGAGGTGATTTATGACTTAGGAGTGTGATCGGAATTGGTTTTGGAGGACCGGAGTAGAATTAAGCTTGAATTGGCGAAGTTGAGATTTTGGCAATTTCCGGTTGGTAGGTGAGATTTTCATCCGGGGGTCGGAATGGAGTTCCGAGAGTTTCTGTAGCTTCGTCATGTCATTTGGGATGTGTGTTTCGGATTAGTGGTCTCGCGTTCGCATAGTATGGGAAGTGGAAGCATCGCGTTCGCAGTGTATGTATCCCGTTCGCAGTGTATGTATAGCGTTCGCATAGAGTAGTTTTGGGGCCTTGGAAATTTGCTCTTCGCGATCGCGAGGCTTGGGCCGCGATCGCGATAAAGAAAGGGCAGAACTGGGCAGAATGCTTTTAAGTTATTTCATCCGCGATTTTGGGTCATTATTCCTCCATAGTCAATCATTTTGAGAGCTTTTTGAGGGAGATTCAAGAGGGATTCAAGGAGAATTGATTAGAGGTAAGATTTTTGAACCTAAAACGTGATTCTATTGTGAAATCAACCTAGAAAATCATGGAACATAAGCTAAAAATAGAAGAACTAGGGCTTTGGATTTTGAACTTTTGAATTGGGATTTGAAGGACCATTTGAGGTCGGATTTTGAGAACTTTTGATATGTATGAACTCGTGGGGTGATAAGGAATCTAATGATGTGAAAATTTTTGAGTTTCGAGAAGTGGGCCCGGGGCTCGGGTTTTGCTAATTTCGAGATTTTTGATATTTTTCGATTGTTTTCACTTGGGCTTTGTTCCCTTAGCATATTGTGAGGATTCGTTCTGATTTTGGATAGATTCGACGCGCGTGGAGGCCGATTCGAGGGGCAAAGGCGTCGCGAGCTAGAGTTGTAGCCGGTTCGAGGTGAGTAATGATTGTAAATGATGTCCTGAGGGTTTGAAACCCCGGATTGCACATCGTAGTGCTATATTGAGGTGAGACACGCGCTTGATGACGAGCGTGGGGTCGTATACTAATGGGGACTGTGACTTGGTCCGTCCCGATTGATGATTTTACCGCGTATTTGACTGAAACTTATTTGTTATCATCATGATTTGGGCTGAATGCCATATTTGGGCTTCGTGCCAACTATTTGAACCCTTCGGGGATTTTTATCACTGTTTCCTCACTGTATTGACTTATTACTTGAACTCAGTCCTGCTGTTTTCCACTGTTTTACAACTCAGCCACTTTTACTCAGTTTTGAGACTTAAATGATATTTCTAAATGATGTTTTGGGCTGAGAACTACTGTTTTACTAATGCCTAAGGGGCTTGTGATGATTTTCGAACTGAGTGCGACCGAGGGCCATATGTGAGGATACACTGAGTGATATGAGGCCGAGGGCTTGAGATACATTTATATGCCATGAGGTGGCTTGAGTGATGTGAGGCCGAGAGCCGAGAGTTGATGCCACGAGGTGGCTTGATATTGCGCATGGGCCGTAAGGGGCCCCTCCGGAGTCTGCACACCCACAGTGAGCGCGGGTACCCATTGTGATCTGAGAGTGAGCCCGAGGGGCTGATATTGTTCCGAGAGTGAGCCCGAGGGGCTGATACTGTTCTGAGTGATTGATACTGTGCCCGAGGGGCGGATTTCTACTTGTTATTTACCTGCCAAATTACCTGTTTTACTTGTTAAAAAGGGATTTTACTTGATTTCTTCACTGATCTACTGCTTTGAGTAATTTTACTACTTGGTATAGAATGCTTTGTGCTTTTACGTGTTTTCTTGCTTTCAGCCATTATTTATAATTATTACTCACTGGGTTGGAGTACTCACATTACTCCCTGCACCGTGTGTGCAGATTCGGGCATAGCAGATTCCGCTCCTGGGTGCTGATCTTCCTAGTCCAGGCGGTGTTTCGGAGACTACGAGGTAGCTGTTGGCGTCCGCAGCCCCCGTGCCTCCCTTATCTTATTATTTCCATGCTCTTCGAACTATTGTATCGGATTTCGTATTTAGTAGACTTGTATCAGGATTCATTAGTTGCTCATGACTTGTGACACCCCGGTTAGGGCAGTGTCGGGATGGTTTTTCCGCTATTATTATCTTTAATTCCGTGAACTATTGCTATCAAATCATGTTTTAAACTGTCTTATGTTAATTAACTGCTTGAAGAGCTGTATTGTGTTGGACTAGCTGGCCTTGTCTTGACGACAGGCACCATCACGACCGGGTTCGGGGTTAGGGTCGTGATAAGTTGGTATCAGAGCCTAGGTTACATAGGTCTCATGAGTCATGAGCGGGTTTAGTAGAGTCTCGCGGATCAGTATGGAGACGTCTGTATTTATCCTCGAGAGGCTACAGAACCTTTTAGGAAAAACATCATATTCTTGAAATTCTTGTCGTGCGAACTTGTTGATCCTAGAACTAAACTTTTGTTATTCTATTCTATCATAGATGGTGGGGACGCGAGCTACCGGACGAGGTGGACGACCACCAGTGCCACCCGCTGAGACCACCAGAGGTCGTGGATGCGACCGTGGTCGTGGCAGAGGCAGAGCAGTGAGGGTAGCACCTGCTGCTCCACCAGCTGCCCCAACTCAGGATCAGGCTCCAGCAGCACCAGTTCAGGCACCAGCTGTGCCCATCATGATCCCGGGTCTACAGGAGGCCTTGGCACAGATCTTGATAGTTTCAGCCACCACAGCAGCAGCTACTTCACAGGCCGGGGGAGGCAATCAGACTCCCGCTGCTCGGACACCTGAGCAGGTAGTGCAGGGACTACAGACACCGGAGGCACCTCCAGCTCAACCGGTTGCACCAGCTCAGGAGTTAATGGTACCAGTTATGCCGAATGATGAGCAGCGTCGTCTTGAGAGGTTTGGTAGGCTCCAGCCTCCGTCATTCAGTGGTGCTGAGGGCGAGGATGCCCAGGGTTTTCTGGATAAGTGTCAGCGGATGCTCCGCACAGTAGGGATTCTTGAGTCTAGTGGTGTGGAATTTACCACCTTTCAGTTTTCTGGGGCTGCCTTCACTTGGTGGGAGGCGTATGAGCGGCGTAGGCCGGTTGGTGCAGTGCCCCTTACTTGGCAGCAATTCTCCACTCTCTTCTTAGAGAAGTATGTACCGCAGTCCCACAGAGGGGAGCTACATAGACAATTTGAGTGGTTGAGACAGGGGGATATGACTGTGTCACAGTATGAGTCGAGGTTTTCTGAGTTGGCTCGTCATGCCGTTTGGATGGTTCCGACTGATCGTGAGAGGATCAGGAGATTTGTTGATGTCCTTAACTACCATCTCCGCATTCTTATGACCAGAGAGAGAGTGTTGGGTGCTACGTTTGAGGAGGTGGTTGATATCGCTTGCGAGATTGAGACGGTTTGCCGTCAGGACCGAGAGGACAGGGAGGTCAAGAGGCCTCGAGGATCGGGCAGTTACAGTGGTGCTCCTTCGAGGGGCCAGTTCCAGCATGGTAGAAGTCGTTCTTTTAGGCCTGCTCAGTCAGCCCGTCCAGAGTATCGCGGGGCATCTTCAGGTCGTGGTTATCATGGGTCTCAGCAAGGCCAGCCTTCACTCAGCGCCCTCCCAGCTCAGAGTTCATCTCATGCCCCGTAAGATCAGGGTTCTTCTATGCCGAGTGTGTCAGCTAGTCACTCCGGTGCGAGGGGTTCCCTTCAGTCCCCTTCTCCAGCACCTGGGAGTTGTTTTGAGTGTGGAGAGTTTGGGCATATGTGGAGGCAGTGTCCTCATCGTGTTACTAGTTCGTCCCAGCAGAGGGGTCAGCCTTCGACTTCTGCCCCAGTTACTTCACCACCCGCCCAGCCAGCTAGGGGTGGAGGTCAGGCAGCCAGGGGTCGCCCCAGAGGGGGAGGTCGATCAGGCGATGGCCAGGCTCGTTTCTATGTTATTCCAGGCAGGCCAGATGCCATTGCTTTAGATATTGTCATTACATGTATTGTTTCAGTCTGCCACAAAGATGCCTCTGTATTATTTGATCCCGGTTCCACCTTTTCTTATGTGTCCTCGTATTTTGCTCATTATTTGTGTACGCCCCGGGAGTTTCTTGCTTTACTTGTTCATGTATCTACGCCGGTGCGCGATACTGTTGTTGTAGACCGTGTGTACCGGTCATGTGTGGTGACTATTGGGGGTCTGGAGACCCGAGTAGATCTATTGCTATTGAGCATGGTGGATTTCGATGTCATTTTGGGCATGGATTGGTTATCTCCGTGTCGTGCTATTCTAGACTCTCATGCTAAGACAGTCACTTTAGCTATGCCGGGTGTACCGTGGATCGAGTGGCGTGGTGTGACTGATTATGTTCCTAGTAGAGTGATCTCTTTCTTGAAAACCCAGCGTATGGTTGGGAAGGGTTGCCTTTCATATCTAGCGTTTGTGAGGGATGTTGGAGCAGAGACTCCTAGTATTGATTCTGTTCCAGTTGTGAGGGATTTTTCCGATGTTTTTCCTGCAGACCTGCCGGGCATGCCACCGGACAGGGATATTGATTTTAGTATTGACCTGGTGCCGGGCACTCAGCCTATTTCTATTCCGTCGTATCGTATGGCACCAGCAGAGTTGAAAGAATTGAAGGAGTAGCTTCAAGAACTCCTAGATAAGGGGTTCATTCGGCCTAGTGTGTTGCCTTGGGGTGCGCCGGTTCTGTTTGTGAAGAAGAAGGATGGCACAATGAGAATGTGCATCGGTTATAGGCAATTGAACAAGGTAACAATTAAGAACAAATATCCTTTGCCTCGCATTGATGATTTATTTGACCAGCTTTAGGGAGCGAGAGTATTCTCCAAGATTGATCTCTGTTCGGGCTATCATCAGTTGAAGACCAAGGATTCGGATATTCTTAAGACTGCTTTCAGGACCAGATATAGTCATTATGAGTTTCTTGTTATGTCTTTCGGGCTGACCAATGCCCCAGCAGCGTTCATGCATTTGATGAACAGTGTATTTAGGCCTGGATTCATTCGTTATAGTATTCATTGATGATATTCTGGTGTACTCGCATAGTCAGGAGGAGCACGCGGAGCTTTGGCTCGGTTTAGTGGCTTTCTTGGGGCACGTGGTGTCCAGCGAGGGTATTCAGGTTGATCCAAAGAAGATAGAGGCGGTTCAAAGTTGGCCTAGACCGTCCTCAGCCACAGAGATTCGTAGCTTTCTTGGGTAGGCAGGCTATTATCGCCGGTTTGTTCAGGGATTCTCATCTATCGCATCGCCCTTGACCAAGTTGACTCAGAAGGGTGCTCTATTTGTATGGTCGGACGAGTGTGAGGAGAGCTTTCAAAAGCTCAAGACAGCTTTGACCACAGCTCCAGTATTGGTTTTGCCATCAGCTTCAGGTTCATATACCGTGTATTATGATGCTTCGAGAGTTCGGATTGGTTGTGTATTGATGCAGGAGGGCAGAGTTATTGCGTATGCTTCTCGTCAGTTGAAGCCCCATGAGAAAAAATACCCCGTTCATGATTTGGAGTTGGCTGCTATAGTTCATGCATTGAAGATTTGGAGGCATTATTTGTATGGCGTATCTTGTGAGGTATTCACTGATCATCGCAGTCTTCAGCATTTGTTCAAGCAAAAGGATCTTAATTTGAGGCAGCGGAGATGGTTGGAGTTGCTTAAGGACTATGATATAACCATATTGTATCATCCGGGAAAGGCCAATGTAGTGGCCGATGCTTTGAGCCAAATGGCGGTGAGTATGGGGAGTTTGGCATATATTCCAGTTGGGAGAGACCCCTTGAAGTTGATTTTCAGGCCTTGGCCAATCGGTTCGTGAGGTTGGATATTTCGGAGCCCAGTCGGGTGTTGGTGTGTGTGGTTTCTCGGTCTTCCTTATATGATCGCATCAGAGAGCGCCAGTATGATGATCCGCATTTGCTTGTCCTTAGGGACAAAGTTCAGCATAATGATGCCAGAGATGTGACCATCGGTGATGATGGGGTGTTGAGGATGCAGGGCCGGATTTGTGTGCCCAATGTGGATGGGCTTAGAGAGTTGATTCTGGAGGAGGCCCATAGCTCGCGGTATTCCATTCATCCAGGTGCCGCGAAGATGTATCAGGATCTTAGGCAGCATTACTGGTGGCGGAGAATGAAGAAAGATCTTGTGGAATTTGTAGCTCGGTGCCTCAATTGTCAGCAGGTGAAATATGAGCATCAGAGACCGGGTGGCTTGCTTCAGCAGATGGTTATTCCCGAGTGGAAGTGGGAGAGGATCACTATGGACTTTGTTACTGGACTCCCACGGACTTTGCAGAAGTTCGATGCTATTTGGGTGATTGTAGACAGGCTGACCAAGTTCGCGCACTTCATTCCTATCTGTACTACTTATTCTTCAGAGCGGTTGGCAGAGATATATATTCGGGAGATTGTTCGGTTGCATGGTGTCCCAGTTTCCATCATATCAGATCGGGGCACTCAGTTTACTTCCCAGTTTTGGAAGTCTGTTCAGCGAGAGTTGGGTACTCAGGTGCAGTTGAGCACAGCTTTTCACCCTCAAACGGACGGGCAGTCCGAGCGCACCATTCAGATATTGGAGGATATGCTACGCGCCTGGGTTATTAATTTCGGAGGGTCATGGGATCAGTTTCTACCGCTTGCAGAGTTTGCCTACAACAACAGCTACCAGTCGAGTATTCAGATGGCTCCATATGAGGCTTTGTACGGGAGGCGGTTTAGATCTCCAGTTGGTTGGTTCGAGCCCGGTGAGGCTAGGCTATTGGGGACAGATTTGGTTCAGGATGCTTTAGATAAAGTGAAGGTAATTCAGGAGAGACTTCGTACGGCGCAGTCGAGGCAGAAGAGTTATGCGAACAGGAAGGTTCGAGATGTGTCCTACATGGTTGGTGAGAAGGTCCTGTTGAAGGTTTCGCCCACGAAGTGTGCTATGAGATTCGAAAAGAAAGGGAAGTAGAGTCCGCGGTTCATTGGGCCTTTTGAGGTACTTCGGAGGATTGGGGAGGTGGCTTATGAGCTTGCCTTGCCACCCAGCTTGTCGAGTGTGCATCCGGTTTTCCATGTTTCTATGCTCCAGATGTATATTGGAGACCCGTCCCATGTTTTGGATTTCAGTACGGTTCAGTTGGAGGGTGATTTGACTTATGATGTAGAGCCAACAGCCATTTTGGAGCGTCAGGTTCGAAAGTTGAGTTCAAAGGATGTAGCTTTAGTGAAGGTGCAGTGGAGAGGTCGGCCCGTGGAGGAGGCTACTTGGGAGACCGAGCGGGAGATACGGAGCAGATATCCTTACCTATTTGAGGCTTCAGGTATGTTTCTTGACTCGCTCGAGGACGAACGTTTGTTTAAGTTGGGGAGGGTGTGACGACCCGGCCAGTCGTCTCATGAGTTACCGCTCCGTTTCCCCCATTTCTGCTTCTTTATGCTTCGTTATCCGTGTTTTATGTGATCAAGTTGATTAGTTTGTGTTCAGAGTGGATTTGGCAAGGAGTGAGCCACTTAGTTTCTTTTAAGAAGGTATAAGTTAGAAAAAGTCAACCGGATGTTGACTAATGTGTTAGAGGGCTCAGATGTGACTTCCGATGGTTCGGCTAGCTTCAGAAGGTGATTCATGACTTAGGAGTGTGATCCGGAGTAGAATTAGGCTTGAATTGGCGAAGTTGAGATTTTGGCAATTTCCGGTTGGTAGGTGAGATTTTCATCCGGGGGTCGGAATGGAATTCCGAGAGTTGCTGTAGCTTCATCATGTCATTTGGGATGTGTGTGCAAAATTTCAGGTCATTCGGACGTGGTTTGGTTGGGTTTTTGATCAAAAGCGTGTTTCGGAAGTTTTTAGAAAACTTAGGCTTGAATTCGATGTGAATTGGTGGATTTGATGTTGTTTGAGGTGTTTTGATGATTGGAACAAGTTTGAATGAGGTTTTAGAATGTGTTGGTGCTTTTGGTTGAGGTCCCGGGGCCTCGGGTGAGTTTCGGGTGGCCAATCGGACCATTTTTTAAGTATAAGAGTTGCAAATTTTTGTGTTCAGGTGTTGCAGAAATTTAGCCTTTGCGATCGCGTGGGGTATATCGCGATCGCGTAGAAGGATTTTGGGTTGGCCGGAGTTTAGCCTTCGCGTTTGCGTTTGAGGCCTCGCGATCGCGGAAGGCTGGGAGCTTGTGCTTCGCGTTCGCGTGAGGCGGTCCGCGTTCGCGTATAAGGAATGGGGTCTAAGGGGTTATTGCTCTTCGCGTTCGCATCAGTGGTCTCGCATTCGCATAGTATGGGAAGTGGAAGCATCGTGTTCGCAGTGTATATATCGCGTTCGCATAGAGTATTTTTGGGGCCTTGGAAATTTGCTCTTCGCGATCGCGAGGCTTGGGCCGCGATCGCGATGAAGAAAGGGCAGAACTGGGCAGAATGCTTTTAAGTTATTTCATCCGCGATTTTGGGTCATTTTTCCTCCATAGTCAATCATTGAGAGCTTTTTGAGGGAGATTCAAGAGGGATTCAAGGAGAATCGATTGGAGGTAAGATTTTTGAACCTAAAACGTGATTCTATTGTGAAATCAACCCAGAAAATCATGGAACTTAAGCTAAAAATGGAAGAACTAGGGCTTGGGATTTTGAACTTTTGAATTGGGATTTGAAGGACCATTTGAGGTCGGATTTGAGAACTTTTGATATGTATGAACTCGTGGGGTGATAAGGAATCTAATGATGTGAAATTTTTTGAGTTTCGAGAAGTGGGCCCGGGGCTCGGGTTTTGCTAATTTCGGGATTTTTGATATTTTTCGATTATTTTCGCTTGGGCTTTGTTCCCTTAGTATACTGTGACGTATGCGTTCTGATTTTGGATAGATTCGACGTGCGTGGAGGCCGATTCGAGGGGCAAAGGCATCGCGAGCTAGAGTTGTAGCCGGTTCGAGGTAAGTAATGATTGTAAATGATGTCCTGAGGGTTTGAAACCCCGGATTACACATCGTAGTGCTATATTAAGGTGAGACACGCGCTTGATGACGAGCGTGGGGTCGTATACTACTGGGGACTGTGACTTTGTCCGTCCCGATTGATGATTTTACCGCGTATTTGACTGAAACTTATTTGTTATCATCATGATTTGGGCTGATTGCCATATTTGGGCTTCGTGCCAACTATTTGAACCCTTCGGGGATTTTTATCACTGTTTCCTCACTGTATTGACTTATTACTTGAACTTAGTCCTGCTGTTTTCCACTGTTTTACAACTCAGCCACTTTTACTCAGTTTTGAGACTTAAATGATATTTCTAAATGATGTTTTGGGCTGAGAACTACTGTTTTACTAATGCCTGAGGGGCTTGTGATGATTTTCGGACTGAGTGCGGCCGAGGTCCATATGTGAGGATACACTGAGTGATATGAGGCCGAGGGCCTGAGATACATTTATACGCCATGAGGTGGCTTGAGTGATGTGAGGCCGAGAGCCGAGAGTTGATGCCACGAGGTGGCTTGATATTGCGCTTGGGCCGTAAGGGGCCCCTCCGGAGTCTGCACACCCACAGTGAGCGCGGGTACCCATTGTGATCTGAGAGTGAGCCCGAGGGGCTGATATTGTTCTGAGAGTTAGCCCGAGGGGCTGATACTGTTCTGAGTGATTGATACTGTGCCCGAGGGGCGGATTTCTACTTGTTATTTTCCTGCCAAATTACCTGTTTTACTTTTTAAAAAGGGTTTTACTTGATTTCTTCACTGATCTACTGCTTTGAGTAATTTTACTGCTTGGTATAGAATGCTTTGTGCTTTTACGTGTTTTCTTGCTTTCAGCCATTATTTATAATTATTACTCACTGGGTCGGAGTACTCACATTACTCTCTGCACCGTGTGTGCAGATTCAGGCATAGCAGATTTCGCTCCTGAGTGCTGATCTTCCCAGTCCAGGCGGTGTTTCGGAGACTACGAGGTAGCTGTTGGCGTCCGCAGCCCCCGTGCCTCCCTTATCTTATTATTTCCATGTTCTTCGAACTATTGTATCGGATTTTGTATTTAGTAGACTTGTATCAGGATTCATTAGTTGCTCATGACTTGTGACACCCTGGTTAGGGCAGTGTCGGGATGGTTTTTCCGCTATTATTATCTTTAATTCCGCGAACTATTGCTATTAAATCATGTTTTAAACTGTCTTATGTTAATTAACTGCTTGAAGAGGTGTATTGTGTTGGATTGGCTGGCCTTGTCTTCACGAGAGGCTACATCACGACCGGGTTCGGCGTTTGGGTCATGACAGTATCCTAGATCACACATAAAGCATTGACCCAATGCAAGAAGAGGAATTGAAGGTAGATGAATATCATTTTAGAAACACACCGTATCCTTCCCGAGATTAAACTTATTACGCTTATTCATATATAGTTCAGACATAGTTGGTATTCTGTTTCTAAGAAGATAGCTTCTGGAAGACAGCCTCATAGCTTAAGGAACGAGCTCAGAATGAATCTAGCTTGTCTTGAGGTATTATGTTATTCTATTTTCGAGTGCACAAGTTAGTGACTTCTATTATGAACATAGAAATGTGTATTGCATCAAGTAAACTCTAAAGAGAGGAATTATTAATTGATGAATTGCTAATATAAGTTGTAGGATTTTTACATCTTAAGATGTAGATTTTCAGAAACTATTTAGTAAAACTCTGCATGGTTGCGCTTCTAATTACTATTGGTTAAAAGAAGTTACACTATTCTATCTACTTGAGATTAGTGAAAAGTGACTCACTTGACCTTTTAATCAGTTCTTCTATTTTATTTTATGTGCATTCTCGTACTGTTTTATTTATAATTTGAAGATGCTGCTTATGGATGCTGTACTATCAAAATTCAATCTGTAATTTTAAGCATTACATATATGATTAAGAATTAGAGAATAATTCTTTGGCCGGCTCAAATAGCAAAACGCATGTTTTGTTACATCACAATAAGGCTTTATGACTAATTTGTTTATCGATACATTTCAGTTGCAGCACTATCTCTAAGAGGTAAGAAATGGTATTTCTTCGGAGTAGAGAAAGATTTTCTTTGGATTTATTGTTGAGTGTCCCTTATCTAAAATTGGGGCCATTTCGTGATTTTTTGCATTCAAGAATATTTAGATGATTTTGCACTTTGCTACTTAAAGTGATCATAGTAATTACATGCTGAATTATTTTTTCTTCATTAGGTATTTTCATTTTGTCTACACAACTGTTTTTTAGGGACTCGGATGTCATTAGCTTCTCCCTATAGTCCGGGAAGTGACGCATTGATTTAACCAGCAAGAGCTTAATTTGGTTGAAAAGAGGAAAATAAAGTTATTTGTTGGACTGAAGTTTCATGCCAAATAGCCAAGGTTGGTATCATGGGAGCAGATACCAGAAGTGATACAATTGCCACTGCATGGATTCAAATTCAAGAGGAATGATGCAGTTTGGAAAAAACTATTTGTTCTTGGAGTTTTATAAACCTAGCTAAGCATTTATTTTCCTTTTCTTTTATGTTATCAGATTTAAGTTATTCACAAAGATGCAATGATCTGAAGTGTCTAAAGTTTGCGAGTAATTTGTGAATATGCCAAAGCCTTCCTTTATGTTGGGCTCATTTCTAACATAACTTTCCACCTCTTGCTTTCATAGAAAAAAGAATTTAGGAGATGAAATCTCGATTACATTACTGCAGGCCAAAATTTATTTGAAAGACCAAGCCGTGCTCTTAGGCCCGTGCAGAGCACGGGCATGCCTATCTAGTAACATAATTAAATGACCTAGTTACTACTATATATAAATGTGAAAGGAGGGACGAACACAGCTATTTCAAATTGTACATTCTGCATTATATGTGTACAAACTTTTAAATTGACAAATATACGTGCTCTCTTTTGAACTCAATTGCTATAGAAACACGTATACTGTCATGACCCCAGTTTGCCCTCCGTGAACCATCGTGACGGCACCTAGTCTCTACGACTAGATAAGCCTAAATTACGGAAAAAGAAACCAAAACTTTTTGCGGAAGTAAACAACTTAAAACAAAAATAAGGAAAATAAACAGTGGTTAAATGTGCCGCTCGGCATACACCATATTAAATTCTCAAAACCAATACATAAATCCAAGACCCGGAAACCCATGAATCACAAGCTAAGAAGTACTACATAGCTCTAACTCCAGAATGTCTAACAAGAACTGAAATACAGAAGGGCTAATACTAAACAACAGGAATAGAAAGAGACTCCTCGGTCTGCGGACGCGACAGATATACCTCGAAGTCGCTATAGCAGTCGCCTCGCCTCAGGGGTGGTAGGACTGAGTCAAAGTACCTGGATCTGCACATGAAAAACATGCGCAGGAAGGGCATGAGTACACCACAACGGTACTCAGTAAGTGCCGAGCCTAACCTAGGTTGGGTAGTGACAAGGAAGGTCAGGTCCCTACTGAGGTTAAATAAGATATAAGGTTTAATAGAATGAATTAAACAGTGTAATAAGTAATACATGATATGAAGGTCAGCAACAACTATTACAGAGGCAAGTAAAAACATAGAAAAGAGAATACAACTCAGCTCCAAGATAACAACCGGGATCTCCCAGGATACCGTGCTGTAGTCCCCAAATACAAATACCATATCAAGTGGAAACTCCAGGGTGCAGTCCCGTAGTCCAACTCATAAATGTTCAAGGGGATCTCCCGGAATGCAATTCCGTAGTCCCAAAGTAAACATACAGGGGAGCTCCCGGGATACCGTCCCGTAGTCCTAAGTAAGCATGCAGGGAAGCTCCCGGGATACCGTCCCGTAATCCCAAAGTAAAACACACAGCAGCAACACAAGAATACTCAACAAAAAAGCTAGATTTTGTGCTAAGTAAACAGATAAGTCTAGCCTAACATGCTTCACGTAATGCAATTAAGGCAAATTGAGCAAATGGGCAATTAAGTCTACTAAACATACTTTTCTAAACTAACAAAAGGCTAAATACGCAAGTAAAATGAAGCAGGAGAAGGAACTCCATTGAAATACTTAAAGAAAACCGGATTTTCAACAATTAGCTCAAGTACGCGCTCGTCACCTCACGTACAAGGCATTTCAATTACCACAATATCAATCCTAAGGGGAAAGGTCCCCCACACAAGGTTAGAGAAGCCACTTACCTCGAACAAGTGCAAGTCAACCCGAAACCACGCCTTTGCCACGAGTATCCGACTCCAAATGGCCCAAATCTATTCAATTCAATTTCATAATGTAAATAACACTTCAAATAACTGATTCTACGATTAAATTCCAAGCTAATACGCGAAATTGTATAAAATGACCAAAATGCCCCTCGGGCCCACGTCTCGGAATCGGGTAAAAATTATATATTCCGGACACTCATTCACTCACGAGTCTAACCATATAAGAATCTCTCAAATCGGATGTCAAAACCCCAATCAAAACTCAATAATTCGGCCTATGAAGTTTATCAACTTTTCCCTATATTTTCCACCAATATTCGAAATTTAAAGACTAAATTTAAGTTAGGAATCATGGAAATTGATCTAAGTTGGGTAGAGATCACTTACCCAAGTTACCCAGGTGCAAAAGTCTTCAAAAATCCCCCCTCCCGAGCTCTCAAATTCGAAAATGTGAAAATAGGCTTAAACCCTCGAATTGGGATTTTAATGAATCTGCCCAGGTATTTTGTAAATCGTGATCGCGAAAGAGGACCTGCGCAAAGAGTAAAATTTGATGGCTCCTAAACTGGGCTACGCGACCGCGAGCTGGGGCACGCGATCGCGAAGAAGGAAAGGGGCGGGCTTACACGTTCACGAACGAGGCCACGCCAACGCGAAGGGTAAAAGGGCCACTGAACCACCAGCTCCCAGTTCTACTATGCGAACGCGAAGGTGGGAATACGATCGCGAAGAAGGAAGGAACAGACTTCCGCGATCGCGAACCAGTTAATGCGATCGTGAAGAACAAATTGATCACCCTCCGAAATTACTCTACGCGATCGCGTAAGGAAGGTCGCGAACGCGATGAAGGAAACCAGATACCAGATTTTTCTGCAATTCTACAAGTTCCAAAATGACCCGTTGAGCATCTGAAACACACCCGAGGCCCCCGGGACCTCAACCAAACCGGCCAACCAATCCTTAAACATCATTCAAACTTGTTCCAACCTTCTGAACGCTAAAAACAACATCAAAAAATCCATTTTTCATCGGATTCAAGCTTAAGAATTCCAAAAACTCTAAAAACACACTTTCGATCAAAAAGTCTATCAAACCTCGTCCGAAAGACCTGAAATTTTGAAAACACATCCCAAATGACATAACGGAACTACTGCAACTTGCGGAATTCCATTCCAACACTCGGATCAAAATCTCACTATCGAACCGGAAACTTCAAAAATTCAACTTTTGGCATTTCAAGCCTAAATTAGCTACGGACCTCCAAAACACAATCCGACCACGCCCCTAAACCCGAAATCACCTAGCGGAGCTAACGAAACCATCGGATTTCCATTCCGAGGTTGTCTTCACACTGTTCCAACTACGGTCAACTTTCCAACACTTAAGCTCTTATTTAGGGACTAAGTGTCCCAAAACTCCCCGAAACTCAAAACCGAACATCCCGGCAAATAAAAATAGCAGAATAAACTTTGGGAAAGTAGTTAATAGGGGATTGGGGCATAAATTCCAAAAACGACCGGCCGGCGTTACATCCTCCCACACTTAAACATTCATTCGTCCTCGAACGAGCATAAAGACATACCTGAAGTAGTGAAAAGATGAGGGTACTAGGTGCGCTTATCCTGCTCGGTCTCCCAGGTCGCCTCCTCGACCGGCTGACCCCGCCACTAAACCTTCACTGATGCAATGTTCTTTGACCTCAGCTTCCTGACCTGCCCGTCCAATATTGCCACTGGCTCCTCAACATAAGATAGATCCTTCTCCAACTAGACTGAGCTGAAATCCAACACATGCAACGAATCATCGTAATACCTCCGGAGCGTCGAAACATGAAATACCGGATGAACCCCTGCCAAGCTGGGAGGTAAGGTAAGCTCGTAAGCAACCTCCCCAACACGCCTCAATATCTCAATAGGGCCAATAAACCTCGGACTAAACTTCCCCTTCTTCCTAAATCTCATAACGCCCCTCATAGGCGAAACCCAAAGCAGAACCCGCTCTCCAACCATATAGGAAACATCACGAACCTTCCGGTCCGCGTAACTCTTCTGTCTGGACTGAGCTGTACAGAGTCTATCTTGAATTACCTTGACTCTCTCTAAAGCATCCTGAACCAAGTCTGTGCCCAATAATCTGGCCTCACCCGGCTCGAACCAACCCACCGGAGATCTACATCGCCTACCATATAAGGCCTCGTATGGTGCCATCTGAATGCTGGACTGATAGCTTTTGTTGTAGGTAAACTCCGCCAATGGCAAGAACTGATCCCAAGAACCTCCAAACTCAATGACACACACACGAAGCATATCCTCAAGAATCTAAATAGTGCGCTCGGACTGTCCGTCTGAGGGTGAAATGTTGTGCTCAACTCCACCCGAGTACCCAACTCCTGCTGTACGGCTCTCCAGAGTCGCGATGTGAACTGAGTACCTCTATCTGAAATGATAGAAACTGGGATACCATGCAGACGGACAATCTCCCGGATATAAATCTCCGCCAACCGCTCCGAGCAATAGGTAGTACACACAGGGATGAAATGTGCGGACTTGGTCAACCGATCCACAATAACCCAAATGGCATCGAACTTCTTCAAAGTCCGTGGGAGCCCAGATACGAAGTCCATGGTAATCCGCTCCCATTTCCACTCCGGAATCTCTATCTGCTGAAGCAATCCACCCGGCCTCTGGTGCTCATACTTCACCTGCTGACAATTAAGGCACCGAGCTACAAACCCAACTATATCCTTCTTCATCCGCCTCCACCAGTAGTGCTGCCTCAAATCCTGATACATCTTCGCGGCACCCGGATGAATGGAATACCGCGAACTATGGGCCTCCTCTAGAATCAACTCCCGAAGCCCATCAACATTGGGTACACAAACTCGACTATGCATCCTCAATACTCCGTCATCACCAATAGTCACATCTCGATCGTCGCCATGCAACACTTTGTCCTTGAGGACAAGCAAATGAGGGTCATCAAACTGACGCTCCCGGATACGATCAAACAAGGAAGACCGAGAGACCACACAAGCTAGAACCCGACTAGGCTCCGAAAGATCCAATCTCACAAACTGACTGGCTAGGGCCTGAACATCCATCTCCATAGGCCTCTCTGCTGCTGGTAAATAAGCCAAATTCCCCAAACTCTCTGCCCGGCGGCTCAAAGCATCGGCAACCACATTGGCCTTGCCCGGGTGATACAAGATAGTGATGTCATAATCCTTCAGCAGCTCTAGCCATCTCCTCTGACGCAAATTAAGGTCCTTCTACTTGAACAGATGCTGCAAACTCCGGTGGTCAGTATATATCTCACAAGGCACACCATACAAGTAATGACGCCAGATCTTCAAGGCATGAACAATGGCAACTAACTCAAGATCATGAACATGATAATTCTTCTCATGTATCTTCAACTGTCTGGACGCGTAGGCAATCACCCTACTGTCCTGCATCAATACCGCTCAAAGGCCAACTCTCGAAGCATCACAATAGACCGTATAAGACCCCGACCGGTAGGCAATATCAAAACTGGGGTTGTAGTCAGGGCTGTCTTGATCTTCTGAAAGCTCTCATCGCACTCTTCCGTCCACTGGAACGGAGCACCCTTCTGGGTCAGTCTGGCCATAGGTGTTGCAGTAGATGATAACCCCTGAACAAATCGACGGTAATAACCCGCCAAGCCAAGAAAACTACGGATCTCTGTATCTGAGGATGGTCTAGGCCAACTCTGCACGGCCTCTACTTTCTTCGGTCCACCTGAATACCCTCTCTTGAGACCACATGACCCAAAAATGCCACGGAATCCAACCAAAACTCACATTTTGAGAACTTAGCATACAGCTTTTTCTCTCTCAAGGTCTGGAGCATTGTCCTCAGGTGCTGCTCATGATTTCCCCGACTCCGGGAATATACCAGAATGTCATCAATAAAAACGATCACAAACGAATCAAGATATGGTCGGAAAACACTGTGCATCAGGTGCATGAAGGCTGCCGGGGCATTAGTCAGCCCAAAAGACATAACAAGGAACTCGTAATGACCATACCAAGTCCTGAAGGAAGTCTTCGGGATATCTGGCTCCCGAATCTTCAACTGATGATAGCCTGAAGGCAAGTCGATCTTAGAAAACACACAAGCACCCTGCAACTAGTCAAACAGGTCATCAATACAAGGCAAAGGATAGCGGTTCTACACTTTCACCTTATTCAACTGGCGGTAATCAATACACATGCGCATAGAACCATCCTTCTTCTTCACAAATAACACAGGAGAACCCCAAGGCGATACACTGGGCCAAATAAAACCCTTATCAAGTAATTCATGCAATTGCTCCTTAAACTCATTCAACTTAGGAGGAGCCATACGGTACGGAGGGATAGAAATGGGCTGAGTGCCCGGCAACAGATCAATGCCAAAATCAATGTCTCTACCGGGTGGCATGCTCGGAAGATCAGCTGGAAACACATCAGGGAAATCCCGTACTACTGACTGAATCAACAGAGGGAGTATCCATACTGGCATCTCTCACATAAGCTAAGTACGCATCACAACCTTTCTCAACCATACGCTGAGCCTTAAGGAAATAATTAACTCTGCTGGGAGTATAACCTAAAGCACCTGGCATGGCCAGTGTCACGGTTTTAACATGACAATCAAGATGTCACGACCCAAACCCCCGATCCGGTCGTGATGGCGCCTCTCGTGAAGACAAGGCCAGCCAACCAACCCATTTCGCCTTTTCAAAATAGTTAAATATTGATTCACAGTTTTAACATAATTAAATAACCACAGTCTAAACAGAGATTTCTTTATTAAGTGCGGAATTCAACCCAAACACAGCCCAAACTGGGGTGTCACAAGTCACGAGCATCTATTAGAGTATAAATACGACTACAAGGCCTGTAATATACAAAATAGGACTGATAAACAAAAGGGAGAAATGCGGTGCTGCGAACGCTAGCAGTCACCTCGCTAAACTCTGATAACTTAGCCTCCGATCAGCTCTGAACGCGCTACCGGGGGAACAAATACCTGCATCTGCACACGAGGTGCAGGGAGTAAAGTGAGTACTCCAACTCAGTGAGTAATAAAGGTAAATAATAACTGAGCAGTAAGAAATCACGTAAGACAAACCATCATGCTATACAGAGCAGTGTAAAACCTTTTGAGAAAAACAATGAAGCTGTGAAATCTTAGAAAAACGCCTTAGCTCACTTTAAGACTCTTTTAAAAAAATGGCTTACGGTTATGCTAATGAATGCAAAACAAATAGTGCGGATAAGCACAGAAATCCACCCCTCGGGCACAACACTCACTCAACAGATAATGCCAGACAATCGGGTAGATACCACGTGAAGCAACATAGACAATAGATAATGGCAGACAAATGATACAAAGTAAATGCATAGATCAGTATCATATAGTAACCGCTGCGGCGTGCAGCCCGATCCATATATCGTCGACGGCGCTCACTGGGGGTTTGCAGACTCCGGGAGGGGCCCCTTACGGCCCAAGCGCAATATCAAGCCATCTCGTGGCATCAAATCCAGGCCCTCAGCCTCATATCGGTACCATTATAACACTGCTGCGACGCGCAGCCCGATCCCATAGTATCCTCACAACACAGGCCCTCGGCCTCACTCAGTCAGATAAAATCATCACAAGCCCCTCGGGCATTGGTAAAACAGTAGTTCTCAGCCCAAAACATCATTTAGAAATATCGTTTAAGTCTCAGAATTGAGTAAAAATGGCTGAGTTGTAAAACAGTGGAAAACAATATGATTGAGTTCAAGTAATAAGTCAAAACAGTACGGAAATAGTGATAATAATCCCCGAAGGGTTCAAATAGTTGGCACGAAGCCCAAATATGGCAATCAACCCAAATCATGATGATAACAAGTAAGTTTCAGTCAAATACACGGTAAATTCATCAATCGGGACGGACCAAGTCACAATTCCCAACGGTACTCTACCCCACGCTCGCTATCCGACGTGCAAGTCACCTCAATATAGAATTACATATGCAATGCGGGGTTTCAAACCCTCAGAATATCATTTACAATCATTACTCACCTCGAACCGGCAAAATCTCTAGCTCGTGACGCCTTTGCCCCTCAAATCGGCCTCCACGCGCGTCGAATCTATCCAAAATCAGAACGAATACGTCACAATATGCTAAGGGAACAAAGCCCAAGCGAAAACAATTGAAAAATATCAAAAATCCTGAAATAAGCAAAACCCGAGCCCCGGGCCCACTTCTCGAAACTCAGAAATTATCACATCAACGGGTTCCTTATCTCCTCACGATTTCATACATACCAAAAGTTCTCAAATCCGACCCCAATTGGTCCTTCAAATCCCCAAATCAAATTTCAAAATCCCAAGCCCTAGTTTCTTCCATTTTTGCTTAAGTTCCATGAATTTCTAGGTTAATTTCACAATAGAATCACGTTTTAGGTTTAAAAATCTTACCTCCAATCAATTCTCCTTGAATCCCTCTTTAATCACCTTCAAAAACCTCCCAAAATGCTCAGCTATGGAGGAAAAAATGGCTCAAAATCGCGGATGAAATGTTTAATAAACTCACTGCCCAGTTCTGGAAATCCTTCATCGCGATCGCGACCAAGGTCTCGCGATCGCGAAGGACATAATTCCGGCTTCTCAAAAACACTTTATGCGAACGCGACCATAGCAATGCGAACGCGATGCTTTGACTCTCAAACTTACGCGAATGCGTCCCATTCCATGCGAACGCGAAGAACAATTACACCTGGACTCCAAAGCCTTCTACGCGAACGCGAACTCTCACCTGCGAACGCGAAGCACAAGCTGCTCGCCCTCTGCGAACGCGAGCCCTCAGGCGCGAACACGGAGACCAAACTCAGACCAGCCCACATTTCTTCTACGCGATCGCGAGGGACCTCCCGCGATCGCGAAGGCCAAAAATTGCCTACAACTGCTACTGCATTTTCTGCAATCTTCAAAGTCTCAAAACTTCCCGTTAGCCATCCGAAATCACCCCGAGGCTCACGGGACCTCAACCAAAAGTACCAACACATCCTAAAACCTCATTCAAACTTGTTCCAATCATCAAAACACCTCAAACAACACCAAATCCATCAATTCACATCGAATTCAAGCCTAAGTTTTCTAAAAACTTCCGAAACACGCTTTTGATCAAAAACCCAACCAAACCACGTCCAAATGACCTAATTTTGCACACACATCCCAAATCACATAACGAAGCTACAGCAACTCTCGGAAATCCATTCCGACCCTCGGATCAAAATCTCACCTATCAACCGGGATTCGCCAATTCAGGCCTAATTCTACACCGGACCTCCAAAACCAATTCCGATCACACTCCTAAGTCATAAATCACCTAACGAAGCTAACCAAATCGTAAAAACTCCGATCCGAGCTCATATACAAATAAGTGAAATCTGGGTCAAACCTTTCAAATTTCAAGCTTCAAACTGAGAATTGTTCTTCCAAATTCATTCGGATTACCCTGAAAACCAAAACCAACAATTTACATAAGTCGTAATACAACACACGGGGCAAGCCATGCCCGAGGATTGGCAATCAAAGTGTAAAAACTCAAAACGACCGGTCGGGTCGTTACATCCTCCCCCACTTAAACATACATTCGTCCTCGAACGTGCCCAGAGTTGTTCCAAAAGCCGACCAATTGCTGAATAACCTTACCGTGCATATACCCGGGGGTGATCCCACGTCACCCTATCTCATATAGGCCCGATAACACAAAGCAACTAAAATTTCGCAATCCAACCTAGTCCTTACACCTTAGAACCACATTTCCACTTCCGAAATCATCCCCAAGATCAGAATCTCACATCTATATTCAGAATAAGCCCGAACCAGCTACAACAAACCATATCTATAACCTCAGGTGCAATTACATGATATGCCACATAACTCAAACACTGGTAGCGATAACTTCTAATTACAGCAAGCGCACTCAGCAACCGAATATCAATAGGAAACCTCTTATCAACTGAAGTCTCGTTCCAACACTTCCATATACTGCCAATGATAAATGAAACACGCACTAAACCATAACCATTTCTTAGATCAACCATTCATGAAGCCTCTTCTCCTTTGGCAAAAACCATAGCAAATTTCTGGCCCAACCCTCGATATTTATCCTTCCAATGTGCTAAAAATTGAATCCTCTCGTATTCATTAATGATCCCAACGATCCCATCTAATCAAACACAACTACTCTGGTGACATGACACCTCAATGCAGACTAACGCTGTAACTTGCGCAATCAGCGCACCAATAAGAGGTAATCCGAACATACCCAAATGAAAGAGCTGTACCTCAAGCTCACTGGTACCACCACAACACAAAGCTGAGAACCCATCTCACATCGTAGAAATAGAACACACGAATCTAACCCGCACGGTCATATCTCCACATAACTTCGCTGCAGTGCGCGATCCTATCCAGATACTGCTCCACATGAAACATCTCAAGTCACTCTACTCGAAATTGACGACCACGCGTAATTGATGTCTAGAACCAAAGCAAATCATCATGACCACAGTGAAGCAAATACATAACACTACTCAACCCAAAAGGATATAACCAATACGCCATCCGCCGAGCAATATCCAATACTCTTTCCTGCTCGACTTCCACTAAGAAACCCCCAATGGAACCGCACCATCTATGCCTAAACCCAACAAATCATAACGCCTCAAAACACAGAAAAGGTAAATCATAGATCTCCCCAGATCACTAATAAGCTCAATAACGGTCGAATCAACCTATCCCTCAACAATACGATTCGGGGCCAACCAAGACGACTCAAGCTAGAACACACATCCACATTGGTCTACCAACGAACTCTTTATCAAGGAAATCCTGAAGCTGTTCCTTCCACCACTATAACTCCTACCGTTGCCATACGACACGGTGCCCGGCACCAAATCAATACTGAAACAACAACCTCGCCCGGCGACATGCCTGGCCACAAGAAACACATCCGAAAAGTCCTTCAACACCGTCGGAACAGAATCAGTATGAGGAGCCTCTGCACTGACATCCATCACGAGAGCCCAAAATAGGAAAACCAATCCTTCCCAGCCATCCGCTGGGCCTTCGGAATATAAAACCACTCTACTAAGGACATAATCCGTCGAACCTCGCCACTCGGTCCATGGCATTCCCGGCACAGCCAACAGCGCCGCCTTAGCACAATTGTCCAGGATAACACAACATGGAGACAACCAGTCTGAACCCAATATCACATATAAAATCTAACATACCAAGCACAAAAGATTCGCTCGGGTCTCCAGACCCTGATAGTCACTACACAGTGCCAATACACACGAACCACAACCACAACATAGCCTGAATATGAGAACTCCTTGTCTCCAACTCCATATAGCACACCAATCATATTTCCGATTCCAATTCCACCATCCGAGCACATACCACATCTCTAATATCCAGTCACTTCACGAGAGATACTCTAACATTCTTCTGTGCCTCCAAGCAAACTCGAATATCAGCCATCGATCTAACAAGAATGTGCCGCAATATTACCGAAGTACCATCAATTTAATCACATTTTTTCTGGAATATATACCCTCGTCAAATTACTTCCAACTAGCAATACAATTTCCTTAATCATCTGAAGATCATCTGTCGAATTATCTGAAATCGCCCGTGCTGCCTGAGAATTTATGGCCTTCCGTTCAGAACTGAACCGCAACCTTACACACGCAAATCTCAACCTCCACACATACCGCATATACCAATCCATCCTAAAATAATATGAGAATTTCGTATCCCTTCCGAGCCACAAGCAACTATGTACTCAACCAACCAAGAACTTTTCCATTGATCCCACTCTAGAAGAAAATCACAATACACCTCAAGCTCCTCACGCCAGCAGAAAATATCCATCTCTAACCGCGGTAGAATTCAACAAGAACTCTCCGACTCCCCTTGCACAAATAAGCCTGTCAGGACTGAATCCTCCTAGCTCAACCAACCTACGCAGGCCACTAAAACCCGAGAGCATTACCGCACTATACCTGAAGAAATCCATTACCTCGTAAACACCCAAAGAACTAATCATATCCTTACCATATCGATCTGGCCTACTACCAAGCTATCCCATCTATCTGAGCTCCCTTCTGATTTACCTTCAATTGATAATCCTTGCCATAACATCACATTTCCTCAACCCAACTCACCACACGAGACCCAAGCATGATACCACACCGTCCAAGGCTCATACGTCGCTGAATACTTTCTTAAACATTCCCGAAAACACCACATTCCAAAATACTTTACTCTGAAGAACTTCCTGTGAATCTAAATCCGTTACCTTTACTTTCCTGATACCGATACATAGAATCCCATAATTAACATAGAAATACCACAAGTCTTGACCTCTTCCAATATCAACTCAGTTTCTAACCACGTATACAACTTTAAGACACCTGATTGTTACATGTAGAATCTTGAACACATTAGAACCATTCTCGAGAGTCATTTACTCTATGTACACTGCAATTAGCCTGATCAAACGAACAGGACCACCCGTGCCTCATTAGCACTCTGACACCGCATGATACGACCTCCCAATACAAACAAGCATCTTCCTGCTCTATGCACCGAGCATTCTTTACCAACAACAACTTAAGACATCGTGTGATTCTCACACACCTACGAAGCACAATATAACCTTGTCAAAAATTTTCCTCCACTCGAGCCATCCTCGACTTCAATCTCCGTGAGCCATCACCGACTCACTGACACGCCTCAAACTGGAACCAACATAGCACCTAATCGTGCAATCAACTTAATCAATAGCAAACTCCCCCACTTGGCTCGAATCCATAGATCAAAACACACCCAATAACTCATAGCGCATATACTCTATTGCCGCCATAATACCATAGTGAGATTAAACCCTATCCTTCATAAGCTTGTGGAAACACAAATCATCTAGAATTTTAACTCTTCTGCAAATCTCTCATTCACTCACACAACAGTTAAGCCCACTCTCTTGGCGACCAAGTTTAGATTTCAACACATATTCTTCACTTATAAATGAGATCTTCTAATAGACAACATAAGGATCACACAACCTTAAAACACTCCGCAGGAGATAACCCACTTGCCTTGCCTCCAACTGACATTTCTGTATACCTTCCACCGTCACAAGCATTACACAGTCACTTGATCTTTCTGAGTCTGGACTCATACCGCAACATGAAATTTACTTCACTCTCACTGGGAAACATGAAAAGATCCTTCATACGCCCATAACTCGGGGCTATACCTCGAATCAAGATGGAATTCCAGCACCTAATAGTTCCTCTATCCTTCAGCAGGCCTTTCTGGTCACTCCCACGTCATATAGGTACATCTCGCAGCACTAACATACTCATCACATAGCCACGGCCGTCACTTCCACTAACAGGGACACTACCGAACATATAAGTTCAAAAATACTTGTTCACACAATCAGCACCTCGGTGCTCAAGCCATAAGCAAAGATCCGGCCTCAACTCCTCCAGACTGGCCCAACATCAATTCACAGAGATCACATCTCGCCCCTCGATCGGGGAATCACAAGCCATCAAGGCACATCTGATACTAAGTGCTCATGCGCGCATACGAACGCGTGGAAGGAATTCAAAGAGTTACTTTCAAGCTGAATCCAAGGACACACGATAAGAATTCAAGAATGTCAAGTTTTCCTAAAGGTTCTGCAACCTCTCGAGGATAAATACAGACGTCTCCGTACCGATCCGCGAGACTCTATTAAACCTGCTCATGACTCGTGATACCTATGTAACCTAGGCTCTGATACCAACTTATCACGACCCAAACCCCAATCCGGTCGTGATGGCGCCTCTTGTGAAGACAAGGCTAGCCAACCAACCCATTTCGCCTTTTCAAAATAGTTAAATATTGATTCACAGTTTTAACATAATTAAATATCCAAAGTCTAAACAGAGATTTCTTTATTAAGTGCGGAATTCAACCCAAACACAGCCCAAACCGGGGTGTCACAAGTCACGAGCATCTATTAGAGTATAAATATGACTACAAGGCCTGTAATATACAAAATAGGATTGATAAACAAAAGGGAGAAATGCGGTGCTGCAAACGCTGGCAGTCACCTCGCTAAACTCTGATAACTTAGACTTCGATCAGCTCAGAACCCGCTACTGGGGGAACAAATACCTGCATCTGCACGCGAAGTGCAGGGAGTAAAGTGAGTACTCCAACTCAGTGAGCAGTAAGAAATCATGTAAGACAAACCATCATGCTATGCAGAGCAGTGTAAAACCTTTTGAGAAAAACAATGACGCTGTGAAATCTTAGAAAAATGCCTCAGCTCAGTTTAAGGCTCTTTTAAAAGTAATGGCTTTCTCAACGGTTATGCCAATGAATGCAAAACAAATAGTGTAGATAAGCACAGAAATCCGCCCCTCGGGCATAACACTCACTCAACAGATAATGCCAGACAATCGGGTAGATACCACGTGAAGCAACATAGACAACATATAATGGCAGACAAATGAAACAAAGTAAATACATAGATCAGTATCACATAGTAACCGCTGCGGCGTGCAGCCCGATCCATATATCGTCGACGGCGCTCACTAAGGGTATGCAAACTCCCGGAGGGGCCCCTTACGGCTCAAGCGCAATATCAAGCCATCTCGTGGCATCAAATCCAGGCCCTCGGCCTCATATCGGTAACAGTATAACACAAATGCGGCGCGCAGCCCTATCCCGTAGTATCCTCATAACACAGGCCCTCGGCCTGCGAACGCGAACTCTCACCTGCGAACGCAAAGCACAAGCTGCTCACCCTCCGCGAATGCGAGCCCTCAGGCGCAAACGTGAAGACCAAACTCAGACCAGCCCACATTTCTTCTACGCGATCGCGAGGGACCTCCCGCGATCGCGAAGGCCAAAAATTGCCTACAACTGCTACTGCATTTTCTGCAATCTTCAAAGTCTCAAAACTTCCCGTTAGCCATCCGAAATCACCCCGAGGCCCCCGGGACCTCAACCAAAAGTACCAACACATCCTAAAACCTCATTCAAACTTGTTCCAATCATCAAAACACCTCAAACAACACCAAATCCATCAATTCACATCGAATTCAAGCCTAAGTTTTCTAAAAACTTCCGAAACACGCTTTTGATAAAAAAAACCCAACCAAACCACGTCGAAATGACATGAAATTTTGCACACACATCCCAAATCACATAACGAAGCTAGAAAAACTCTCAGAAATCCTTTCCGACCCTCGGATCAAAATCTCACCTATCAATCGGGATTCGCCAAAATACTAACTTCGCCAATTCAGACCTAATTCTACAGCGGACCTCCAAAACCAATTCCGATCACACTCCTAAGTCATAAATCACCTAACGAAGCTAACCAAATCATAAAAACTCCGATCCGAGCTCATATACAAATAAGCGAAATCTGGGTCAACCCTTTCAAATTTCAAGCTTCAAACTGAGAACTGTTCTTCCAAATTCATTCGGATTACCCTGAAAACCAAAACCAACAATTTACATAAGTCGTAATACAACACATGGGGCAAGCCATGCCCGAGGACTGGCAATCAAAGTGTAAAAACTCAAAACGATCGGTCGGGTCGTTACACAAGAATAGCATAATGGGGCGACAACCAATCCATGCCCAAGATAATATCAAAATCAACCATGCTGAGCAGTAATAAGTTGGCTCTGGTCTCAAAACCACCAAGAATAACCAAACATGACTAGTAAACGCGGTCCACAACAAGAGAATCTCCAACAGGAGTAGAAACATAAACTGGGGAACTCAAAGAATCCTGAGGTACACCCAAATGCGGAGCAAAATAAGAAGACACATAAGAATAAGTGGAGCCTTGATCGAATAGAACCGATGCATCTCTGTGACAGACCAAGATAGTACATGTGATGACAAAATCGGAGGCGACAGCCTCAGTACGGCCTGGAAGAGCATAATATCTGGCCTGGCCTCCCCCTCGAGGGCGACCTCTATCTCCCCGACCTCCACCTTTTGCTGGCTGGGCCAATAGGGCAGCAACTGGTGCTGGGACCATAGCCCGAGAGCTCTGCGGGGCCTGCTGTGGCTGAGGAGTCTGCGGAGGTGCACCCCTCCTGAGTCTGGGGCAATCCCTCACTATATGGCATGTGTCACCACACTCAAAACAAGCTCTAGGAGGACGTGGCGGCTGTGACTGAGTTTGGAGGTTCTTGGGATCAGTTCTTGCCATTGGCGGAGTTTGCCTACAACAACAGCTATCAGTCCAGCATTCAGATGGCACCATACGAGGCCTTATATGGTAGGCGATGTAGATCTCCGGTGGGTTGGTTCGAGCCAGGTGAGGCCAGATTATTGGGCACAGACTTGGTTCAGGATGCTTTGGAGAGAGTCAAGGTGATTCAGGATAGACTCCGTACAACCCAGTCCAGACAGAAGAGTTACGCAGACCGGAAGGTTCATGATGTTTCCTATATGGTTGGAGAGCGGGTTCTGCTTCGGGTTTCGCCTATGAAGGGCGTTATGAAATTTGGGAAGAAGGGGAAGTTGAGTCCGAGGTTTATTGGCCCTTTTGAGATATTGAGGTGTGTTGAGGAGGTTGCTTATGAGCTTGCCTTACCTCCCAGCTTGGCAGGGGTTCATCCGGTATTTCATGTTTCGATGCTCCGGAGGTATCACGATGATCCGTCGCACGTGTTGGATTTCACCTCAGTCCAGTTGGAGAAGGATCTATCTTATGTTGAGCAGCCAGTGGCAACATTGGACAGGCAGGTCAGGAAGCTGAGGTCAAAGAACATTGCATCAGTGAAGGTTCAGTGGCGGGGTCAGCCAGTCGAGGAGGCGCCCTGGGAGACCGAGCAGGATATGCGCAGCCAGTGCCCTCATATTTTCACTACTTCAGGTATGTCTTTGTGCTCGTTCGAGGACGAACGGATGTTTAAGTGTGGGGGGATGTAACGACCCGGCCGGTTGTTTTTGAAATTTACGCCCCGATTCCCTATTAACTGCTTTCCCAAAGTTTATTTCTGCTATTTTGATTTGCCGAGATGTTCGGTTTTGAGTTTCGGAGAGTTTTGGGACACTTAGTCCCTAAATGAGAGCTTAAGTGTTGGAAAGTTGACCGTAGTCGGAACAGTGTGAAGACAGCCTCGGAAAGGAAATCCGATGGTTCCGTTAGCTCCGTTAGGTGATTTCGGGTTTAGGGGCGTGGTCGGATTGTGTTTTGGAGGTCCGTAGCTAATTTAGGCTTGAAATGCCGAAAGTTGAAGTTTTGAAGTTTCCGGTTCGATAGTGAGATTTTGATCCGAGGATCGGAATGGAATTTTGAAAGTTGCAGTGGTTCCGGTATGTCATTTGGGATGTGTGTGCAAAATTTCAGGTCTTTCGGACGAGGTTTGATAGACTTTTTGATCGGAAGTGTGTTTTTAGAGTTGTTGGAATTCTTAAGCTTGAATCCGATAAAAAAATGGGTGTTTTGATGTTGTTTTTAGCATTTTGATGGTTGGAAAAAGTTTGAATGTTGTTTTAGGATTGGTTGGCAGGTTTGGTTGAGGTCCCGGGACCTCGGGTGTGTTTCGGATGCTCAACGGGTCATTTTGGAACTTGTAGAATTGCAGAAAAATCTGGTATCTGGTTTCCTTCATCGCGTTCGCGACCTTCCCTACGCGATCGCGTAGAGTAATTTCGGAGGGTGATCAATTTGTTCTTCGCGATCGCATTAACTGGTTCACGATCGCGGAAGTCTGTTCCTTCCTTCTTCGCAATCGCATTCCCACCTTCGCGTTCGCATAGTAGAACTGGGAGCTGGTGGTTTAGTGGCCCTTTTACCCTTCGCGTTCGCGTAGCTTCGTTCGCGAACGCGTAAGCCCGCCCCTTTCCTTCTTCGCGATCGCGTGCCCCAGCTCGCGTTCGCGTAGCCCAGTTCAGGAGCCATTAAATTTTACTCTTCGCGATCGGAGGTCCTCTTTCGCGATCGCGATGTACAAAATACCCGGGCAGATTCATTAAAATTCCAATTCGAGGGTTTAAGCCTATTTTCACATTTTCGAATTTGAGAGCTCGGGAGGGGCGATTTTTGATGACTTTTGCACCTGGGTAACTTGGGTAAGTGATCTCTACCCAACTTAGATCAATTTTCATAATTCCTAACTTAAATTTAGTCTTTAAATTTCGAATATTGGTGGAAAATTTGGGAAAAAGTTGATAAACTTCATAGGCCGAATTATTGAGTTTTGATTAGGGTTTTGACATTCGATTTGAGAGATTCTTATTTCTCTTATATTAGAAGGGACAGTTGAGCTCCTTCAGCAGCATGTGTCATCAACATGCTAGCTTGCCCTGGCATCTACTCTTTTGCTTGTACCGTTTACAGGTGGCTATTGCATCCCTGCTGACGCGAATGGTGCATGTCGGCTTTTCTAATATGTGAGTCCGTTTGAATTGTCTTCTCATACTCACCCTATTTCCCAAATGTGAATTTGCAGGATTTTCTATTTGTAATAGTCACGTGCAGTACTATCTACCTACTATAGCACATCATTGTAGTGATGACACTAAGAATTCAAGTTTGTTATAGCTTCGGAAGATTTTTGTTTAGAAGTATAAAAAAACAATATGCAATTTTCAATGTTTTGTAAATACATAATACTACATGCCCCATTTTAATTAAATTTATTGTAGAGAGTTTCTTTTTATAAAAATGACAAAATCATTTCAAATGAAAATTGAAGTAGAGTATTGTTTTTGTTTACTTTGGGAACATCTTTTCAAAAGTTAACTGCCACCAATTTCAAGCTCAGTAAACCTCATTACGTTAAGGAGATTTCAAATGGTAGAGACAAGAATTAGTGGGCGTTTGGACATAAGACTCGATAATGTTATAGCTATAATAAATAAAACAAATTGTAATATGCTAATCCATGTGTACTGAAAAATTGAAATATATGTAGAGTAATATGAAATTCATTTTAGTGCATTAGAAATTTTCTTCTATCAAACTTCAATATCTTCAAAGTAGGACTCACATAAAAGATTTTTTTTAAGTTTTTCGACTTCTTCTCTTTAGCCAAAATTTATTCATTAAATTGGTTGTCTATATAATTAATAATTAATTAATAAGAGGTTTACATATACATTTTAGGGTAACATTGAAAATTTAAGAGTTTAAGTTTTATGCGTTAATAGTATAATAAAATATTTATGTAATCACATAACTTAGAAGAAAATTACATATAACTCTATTTAATAAATAATACTCCAGGTAAACAGTTAAAATAGATTAAATTACACTCATGATGTAAACAATTTACTATCTAATAACGCGGCATAAGCACATAGCAGGTCAACATGCCTGCCTGTATGCTTGAGGGTATAATCGTCCTTTCAGTTTCATTGTGTGTCTTTCTTTATCCTCTTCTTTAACAATAACATGTCAAGGCCACTGTTGGATTCAACGCTATCATCAACTTTACCAAATTGCTCTGTCTGCTGCTTCACATGGCTGATAGTCTGAGAGTAGGCCATGTCATATTTGCTTTTGGGTAACCGGTGGGCAAACACAAAATTTCACGATTCCTCATGTAGAATCTTCATTCGGCTTACACTTTCTCTCGCCTCTCTGTTTATACTTTGGCTCTTGGTTTTTCTTGTTGTTGCCAGATAGAATTGCTTTGCAGAGAGTATTGTTTCTCCAACTCAATTGTGTAGGTTGTTGTGCTAATCTTGAGAATGCTTAGTACACGAGAAAACTTTTCACACAAGTGAAAATCATTACACTAAAATTACCTCTCCATCAACTTGATTTAAGAGTCAAGAGGATGTCTATATGTTTCATTTCATAAGAATTTCATATCTCCGGCAATGTTGTACTAAATTTGCACCAAGTTAATCACGTCGTTTGATAATACTAAACTATTGGATTTTTCGTGCTCATCAATAACTTTACATTTTTTTTCATATCGCTATTATGTGCGTAATTCATTTTTCTTCTATTATAAATTATTGAATAAAAGTGTTCACTTCATTTGGAATAGTCTTATATTACGTCTAGAGTATTAGGTCTGTATGTTGCTTTATTTTTGATAAATTTTCTGTAATTTATTTTTACAAAAGGAATTTTTTTGATTGGAGGTCGATTCATGATTTTAGCATTGTTTGATATGATTTGAGGTCTCGCGCAAGTCCGTAATGTGTTTTGGGACTGGTTGGTGTGATTGGACGGGGGTCCCGGGGCCTCGGGTGGATTCCGAATGGTCAACGGATCAAAAATTGGAATTTGATGAAGAATTGAAGCAGCTGATATCTGGTGTAACCGCACCTGCGAGGTTTTGGCTGCAGGTGCGGAGCCGCAGAAGCGGCCATGAGGGTCGCAGATGCGATTTTGGCTGGGAGTGTTGGGAGTGCTGGGACCGCAGATGCGGTCACCCCGCCGCAGAAACAGTACCGCACCTACGGTGAAGAAGGCTGAGATGCGAAGCGGAGGGGCTGGAGGAGGATCGCAGAAGCGGACCATATGCCGCACCTGCGGGTCCGTAGAAGCGCATTAGGTTTCTATCTTATTTCATTTTTGATAAATTTTCTACAATCTATTGTAAGAAATAATCTTTTACTCCAACCAAAATCAAAATTGAAATCTGATAGGAGTAATAGGTTTGGACATCAAAATACTAATTCAATATTTTTATCCACAAAAGTTTTGCAAAATGACTACAAGTATTACAAAAATGTGCACACAGAAAGGAAGGAAAATGAAAATTGATGTACTTTGGGTTAGAATATAGCTGGAAAAAAAGGCTGATATGTAATATATTTAACATGACATAAGCCATTTGATACTTCAGGAAATGGCAACTTCGTAAATGTAAGACGTGTTGAAAGTTGAAACTTTAAAACATTAAAAGAGGGTCCACGTGATAGGAAGTGGCAACTTCAGATGCTACTATAAACGCATGGCAAGTAGAATAAATGGTCAGATGGGCCACGTTTCCAAAACTATGCATATCTTAAGGGTGATGAGCGATGCCTCTGTCATCAACATGCCTGCTTTTGAGTACATTTTTTATGTTAGGCTGCTTGAAAGTGCTGTACATGCTGCTTTATTACTTGGATATTATCAATAGCTGCAAAGATCGCCGCCTTTTTCTGCTAAATTGCAATTATGGTGGGTCCCTTAGCGTCCACCTGTTCAATTAATACGTAGTCCTGTAAAGAATAATAATTTCTCAAAAGGAGTCTAATTTGTGGTGATGTGGGCTCGGTGTAATACATGACATCATCACGTTTTTCGGGTAACTACAAGCCCTCAACAACAGTTGGGTTCTTCACCTGTTAGTATCATCAACATGCCTGTATGGCCCAAATGCTTCTCTGGCCTTTCACCACATGCCAGCCCATGAAAAACCAAAAATCTAAAAAGATAGTTATTTGCAACTCAGTAAAATTCCACCGTCTCTGATATTGCACACGTGTTTCGCTCTCACTCTCTTCTGTTAAAACACTCGCTCAGTAGGATAACTACGGCAAGTTGCAACAAACGTTTGGATGCAGAACTGAAACAACACTCTTCTTAGGCGGCGAATTTGGTTCTCTCTCGCTACTGCTAGGTACCCTTCTTTTTCAATGACTTTGTTCCTCTTAATTTCTACCCTTACACTCCAAAATTTATCCTTATGCTAAAAGCCCTAATTTCTTTTATTTCCTTATTATGATTTTGGGTAAATTGGAAAAACTGTGTGATTATGTAATAATTTGGAGGTCTCCTTCTCCATTAATCGATGTCGCAATCGCTGTAGATTTTTTTAAAATCAACTGAAATTCAATTGGGTATTGCTTTCAAATTTTATGGGGTTAACGGTACAACTTGTGTAACTGGGCCGGCCTGCCATTGACAAATTGGATTCTTGCTAACTGCATTAAGTTTTCCCAAGAACTCACTACATTGAACTTTCTGAAGCTAAACACTATTTTACAAGAAATGAATTTTCTTTTTGACTACTGTTTAGAAGGGTAAGAAAGTTTTGGTTTGACCAAGGGAAAAAAATAGTTGAAAATGTTAAACCTAGAACCTTCTCATTACGCTTTATGATGAACAATATTAAACTAAAATCGAAAAGAAATTAAACCTAAAAAGCTTAGCTCATTTAACTTAAATCATTGTGACATAACATTTTGGATTGGTTTGAAATTAAGGCCTGACGTAAAAGTTGTTCAAACACTTCATTTTCTTCATGTAAAATTGACCAATTATTGGACTTCCTATTGATGTGCTTAATAGAATCAAAAGGTAATGTGGTTCCCATTTCTGTTCTTATGATAATCCCAAGATAATATCATTTGTTGTTTGATATGGCTACTGTTGTATGGTTAAAAATTTTGGTTTCTTAAATTTTTTTTTTGCTTTTGATATGAAAATAGTTACACTTTACTTTGCGCAAAGTGAAAGATAAGTTGCATTTAGTGGTTCATTTGGTTATGCCGTTGCTAAATACTTCAAATGTGACCATTCAACTGTATTCACTTGAAGAAAAGCTTTATCTTACCACGAGCTGCATATAACATAAATTATGTTTGAGAATCTAATAAGCTGCTAAAATTGATCATTTAACCATGTAACGTAGATCAATGCTATTTGTGCAGTTCCTAATTTGTATTTTTGATTTGGTAAAATTTCTACCGGATCAGATCATCTGACCTTCTGAAATTAAATCAATATTGACTTTTAGCTAATGTTTTTTAATGAATTTCTTGGTACAAGTCATTAGAACTATTTCTTAGTATGGTTGCACTATTGTTTGCTTACTGACCATGAATTTTATAACGTTAAAAAATTGTAGGACTCTTGTACCAACTAATATTAGGGAGCAACAAATTTTAATATTGATGGACTCTGGACAAACAAACAACGTCCCTGCTCTGAAAAGAAATGTCCTGATAGGAATGTTAGACGACGCGAACAGTTTAAACTTAAGATGGCGAATGAAAAGAGTGCACTATCATTATAGGAAGTACTCAAAAATCAGGGTTGCAACGTAGTCGCTTTGAAAGAGCGGCTTCTATCATCTCTACTGATATAACAACAACATCAGCACATTTACAGTGTACTTCTAATACAAAGGGCTCCTACTATACTTCCAAAACAGGTTAGTATACTAATTTTATATCGCAATCTATACAGTACGCAATTGTTTCATTGTTTAGAACAAATATAATTTTCTGGTGTGTATGAATATCTACCATAAATTTAATACTATAGACATCTGTTGTGCGTACGCCTACTATGGAGAGAGTAAGGTTATAATGCTTCCATCATTTCCTCCTTTTGACAAGGGAAATCCTCTTTGCACTTATGAGAAAGGCAAGTTGCCTAAAGTTACCATAATTTTACACTAATATACAAGACATTATGTTGACTAAAAAACCACTTATCTGCTAGGTTCAACGTCGGTTGTACCTAATGAACAAAATGATACAACTGAGATAATGATAACTAAAGGTTTGTATTTGTGTTATCTTTAGGCAATATCATTTTGTGCTTACTATTTCAGTCCTTACAACCTCTACAACATGCAGGTCGTGCTCGAAATAACAAAACTGCTATGAATATTGAATTACGTTCAGACTATGTGCCATTAAAAAAGGTTCCAAATTGTAAATTTTGCTTTGCGAAAAGATTTGAATATGAATCTCCCGGATTTTGTTGTGGCACTGGTACAGTTAAGATAATTTCACATCGAATGCCCACTAAGCTACATGGTCTATATTTTGAGAATAGTGAAAAATCCCACCACTTTCGAACATACATCAGAACATATAATAATACATTTGCATTTACATCACTTGGTGTAAACTATGATACAGACTTAGCGCGAAGGAATCATGGTATCTATACTTTTAGAGTTCAAGGACGAATGTATCACCTAATAGATGATTTGTATCCCGGAGGAAAAAAACCAAAAAATCTACAGTTGTACTTTTATGACAACAACAATGAGTTAGCAAATAGAATGACATGCTCTAACAAAGTTAATGAATCTATAGTGAGGGAACTGATGGATATGTTGACAGTTAACCCGTACTCCTTTTTTATCCGATCTTTGATAGATATTCCTGACCTACAAAACTTCCATATTGGACTGAAATATGATCCTGGTTTAGATCAACGAATATTTAATTTGCCAACTTCCTCAAAAATTGCTGCAATATGGGTTGAGGACAATGACAATAGTATAAACCATGCACCACATATTTAAATTTACACTCACAGCAATAGCACACAAATAGTAAACTATTATTACGGATGTTATGACCCCTTGCAGTATCCTTTATTGTTTCCATATGGACAGAATGGGTGGCATTGTGGTATTAAGAAAATTCCTAAACAAAAAAATATTCATGGAAGTTATGAATGTCAACAGTTGTCGAGCATACAAAATCTTTGCTCTCTTGATTCACATCTTCAAATGGAAGCTCAAACTTGAAAAAGGAAAGAAAAAAGAGATGCAGTTTCTGCTCGTGAATATTACTGTTATAAACTTCAAATGAGAAATGATGATGAGGATGAGTTGCTACACACCGGTAGGCTATTTCAGCAATATTCAGTTGACGGATGTATAAAAATTGAAACCCAAAGACTGGATTGCTTCGTTCAATCAAGATTTGTTTAGAATGGATATATTGCAAGGACTTCTAGATATTCTAAGACTTGGAGAACGAGATTCTTCTAACATTGGTAAGCAAAAATTCCTTTCAGCTTCTTTTATAGGTGGACCTAGAGATATGCGACAACGATATATGGATGCTATTGCATTAGTACAACGTTTCGGCAAACCAGATTTGTTTATAACTATGACCTGTAATCCGTCTTGGCCGGAAATAAAAGAACATTTGTGGACAATTGATGAAGCGCAAAATAGACCTGATTTAATTTGTCGAGTATTCAGAGCTAAAGTTGAAGAATTGAAAACAGATATAAGCAAGAGAAATATCTTTGGAAAAGTTGCTGCTTATATGAATACTGTTGAATTCCAAAAACGAGGTTTACCACATGCTCATTTCCTTATAATATTAGCTAACGAATATAAGTTATTGACATCGGAGGCTTACGATGGAATTATTAGTGCTGAATTACCAGATGCTAATTTGGATAAAAAATTACGTTCGATTGTTCTCAAACATATGATGCACGGTCCATACGGTAATCTGAATCCGACAAATTCATGTATGAAAAAAATGGGCTTTGTAAGTTTAATTATCCAAAAAAATTTGCTGAACAAACATCAAAAGGAAGTGATTCTTACCCCATCTATAAAAGACGAAACACACGAGAAGTTGTGAAAGTACCAGAGCAGTATTTAGATAACTCTTGGGTTGTTCCATACAATCCTTTTTTACTTGGTAAATTCAACTGTCATATGAACGTTGAGGTTTGCTCTGACATAAAGGTTGTTAAATATCTTTACAAATATATTTGTAAAGGACATGACAAAATTGCATTTTACGTACATGATAATGATACAAACAAAGAAATAGATGAAATAAAGGAGTATCAATCTGCTAGAAGAGTATCACCACCTGAAGCTGCTTGGCGTTTATTTGGTTTCTCTATTAGTGAGATGTATCCAAGAGTTTATCATCTTTAATTACATCTTAAAGGGCAACAACTTGTTTCTTTTAAAGGCAATACAGATATTAACTCATTCATTAATAATCCAATGATTAAGAAAACAATGTTGACAGAATTTTTTCAGATGAACAGAACTAACAAAGATGCCATAAAGCTTAACTTATTATACAAAGAAATTCCTAAACACTTTGTATGGTCAACAACAGACAAAATATGGACACTGCGACAACAACGTTGCTGTGACGATCCGACCCGTCGTCTCATGTATTACTGCTCCGTTTTCCCCGTTTTATGCTTCTTCATGTTTCATTATCAATATATGGTGTGTTAGAGTTGATTTGGATTGATTTTGGTAGAAAATGAGACACTTAGTCTTTTTAAGGAAGGCCTGTTTTGGAAAAAAGTCAACCGGATGTTGACTATTGAGTTAGAGGGCTCGGATGTGATTTTCGGTGATTCGGTTAGCTTCGGGGGATGATTTGTGACTTAGGAGAGTGATCGGAAGTGATTTTGGAGGTCCGGTGTAGAATTAGGCTTGAATTGGCGAAGTTAGCATTTTGGCGAATTCCGGTTGGTAGATGAGATTTTGATCCGGGGGTCGGAATGGAATTCCAAGAGTTGCAGTAGCATTGTTAGGTGATTTTTAATGTGTGTGCAAAATTTCAGATGATTCAGGGGTGATTTGGTTGGGTTTTTGATCGAATGCGAGTTTCGGAAGAATTTGAAGAACTTAGGCTTGAAATTGATGAGAATTGAGGATTTTGTGTTGTAGGATGTGTTTTTAGGATTGGAACAAGTTTGAATAGGGTATTGGACCATGTTTGTGCTTTTGGTTGAGGTCCCGGGGGCCTCGGGGTGAGTTCGGGTGGTTAAACGGAGAGTTTTGGGAGTTTGCATATTGCTGAAGGTTTGCTGCATCTGGTATTCTCGCTTCTGCGGGTCTTGGACCGCAGAAGCGGAGGTGCTTCAGCGGAGGGCTCACCGCAGAAGCGGTCCCTGTGGTGGTAAGGTAATTCCGCAGAAGCGGACCATTATTCGCATCAGCGGGTCCGCAGAAGCGGACGAGTAGTCGCAGAAGCGGTGTTGGCATTTTAAACAAATATCCGCAGAAGCGGGGATTAGGCGGCATAAGCGGTCCCGCATAAGCGGAAGCGGGACCGCAAAAGCGAAAACCGGACTGGTCATAAAGGATTTTTATTGAATATTTCATCCGCGAGCTTGGTATATTTCCCTTCATTGTTGAGCGACCTTGAGAGCTTTTGGCGAGAATTAAAGGGAGTTTTGACTGGGAATCGATTAGAGGTAAGTCCCTTGGCCTAAATACACGAGATTATGATAGATTTAACATGGAAATTGGTTGAAATTCATCAAAAGGGGTAAAGCTAGGGCTTGAGTTTTTTTGATATTTCAAATTGGGATTTGATAGGTCATTTGAGCTCGGATTTGGGAGTTCTTGGTATGTATGGACTCGTGGCGAGACGAGGAATCCGGTAAAGTAAGTTTTGTAATTTTTCGAGAAGTGGGCCCGGGGCTCGGGTTTTGCTAGTTTCGAGATTTTTGCTATTTCTCGATTGTTTTCGATTGGGTATTGTTCCCTTAGCATATTGTGATGTATTCGCTCTGATTTTGGTTAGATACGACGCGCGTGGTGGCCAATTTGAGGGGCAAAGGCGTCGCGAGCCAGAGATTTCGCCGGTTCGAGGTGAGTAATACTTGTAAATGATATCCTGAGAGTTTGAAACCCCGGATTTGCACATCATAGTGCTGTTTTGAGGTGACTTGCATACCGGATATGAGCGTGGGGTAGAGCACCGTTGGGGATTGTGACTTGGTCCGTCTCGGTTGTTGATTTTTACCGCGTATTTGACTGAAATTACATGTTATCATCATAATTTGGGCTGATTGTCATGTTTGGGCTTCGTGCCAACTATGTGAATCCTTCAGGTATTGATATCATTGTTTTCGCATTATTTTGCATACTATTTGATCTTGGTCCAGGGTTTTAATACTGATTTGCAAACTCAGCCATTTTTCTAAGATTTGAAAACTTAAACAACATTTTATTTACGTTTTGAGCTGAGAATTGTTATATTAATATTGCCCAAGTGGCTTATGTGCATTTCTGGACTGAGCATGGACCGGGCTGTGCGCCGCAGCAGTGTTATAGTGATTTCTGGACATATGGTTGGCTCGAGCTGCACGTCGCAGTGGTACTGTATTGATATTGAGGCCGAGGGCCTGGTTGATGCCACGAGATGGCTTGATTATTGAGCTTGGGCTGAAGGAGCCCCTCCGGAGTCTGTACACACCCCCAGTGAGCGCCGTCGACGTTAAATACATGGTTGGCTCGGACTGCACGCCGCAGTGGGTACCTGAGTGTACCGGTCATATGCATTGCATTGCACTCATGCATTGGTTCCTGTTTGTATTACGTGTCATGACATTTAGCACTCTCATTTCATTGGCATCCATGCTACTTCTTGTACTGTTTACCAGATACCCTGGTGTTATTTGTTAATTGAGTGCTGTACCCGAGGGGCTGACTTACGTGCTGACTTGCACTATCTGTTTCGCATTCATTTGCTTAACTGTTGAAAAAGATATTTTCAAAAGAGGTTTGTAACTGAGCCCAGATAGATTTTCTAAAGGATTTCACGGTTTTACTATTTTCTCAAAGGGTTGCACTGTACTATATAGCATGATGGAGTGCCTTTCGTGATTTCTTGCTGCTCAGTTATTATTTACCTTTATTACTCACTGAGTTGGAGTACTCACTTTACTCCCTCCACCTCGCGTGCAGATGCAGGTATTGGTTACCCGGTAGCGGGTTGGGCTGGTTGAGGATTTGCTATCGTAGCTGAGCAAGGTGACCGCCGGCGTTCGCGGCACCGGACTTCGTCTTTTGACTCTAAATTTTATTTTGTATATTATCGGCCTTGTAGTTGTGTTCAGATTTCTTTAGATGCTCGTGACTTGTGACACCCCGGTCGGGCTGAGTAGGGTTGTAAATTATCTGTTATAAATGCCATTTAGTCGTATTTATCCATTCATTTATGTTTAATAATTGTTAAAGAGACGAATTGGGTTAGTTGGATGGCCTTGTTTCCACGAGAGGCGCCATCACGACCGGGTTTGGAAATTGGGTCGTGACAAGTTGGTATCAGAGCCTAGGTTACTAGGTCTCACGAGTTATGAGCAGGTTTAGTAGAGTCTCGCGGATCGGTATGGAGACGTCTGTATTTATCCTCGAGAGGTTGCAGAACCTTTAGGAAAGCTTCACCTTCTTGAATTCTTATCGTGCGTCCTTGATTCAGCTCGAAAAGAAACTCTTGAAATTCCTTCCACGTGATCGTATGCGCGCATGAGCGCTCAGCATTAGATGTGCCTTGATGTCTTGTGATTCCCGATCAAGGGGCGAGATGTAATCTTCGTGAGTATGTTAGGCCAGTCTGGAGGACTTGAGGCCGGATCTTTGCCTATGGCTTGAGCACCGAGGTGCTGATTGTGCAAGCAAGTGTTTTGAACTTATATGTTCGGTATTGTCCCTATTAGCCGGAATGGCGGTTGGATATCCATGTGATGAGTATGTTAGTGCTGCGAGGTGTGTTTATAGGACTTGGTAGTGACTAAGAAGTCTGCTGGATAATAAATGAACTGATAAGTGTTCGATTCCTATTGTGACTTGATGTGTAGCCCGAATTATGGGCGCGTGAAGAATATTTTCGTGTCTCCTAGTTGGAAAGTAAAGTGCAATACACGAGGCGGTATGAGTTCAGACTCAGGAAGACTAAATTGATTGTGTAACGTATATGATGGTGGAAGGTGTGCTAAAATACTAAATTGAGGCGAATCAGATGGGTTATCTCCTGCGGAGTGTTCTTAAGTGGTATGCTCCTTATGTGTACGTTAGAAGATCTCATGTGTAATTGAAAGGTACGTGTTGTAATTTGAAAATCTGGGGTCGCTTAAGAGAGTGGACTCAGCTGATGTGGGGATGAATGCGAGGTTTGCAGAGGATTTCAGTACTAGATGATCTGTGTTTTCATAGACTTGTAAGTGATTTGAGTTTAATCTCACTATGGTATTGTGGCATCATTAGAGTAAAAGTGTTATGAGTTGTTGAGTGTGTCTTGATACATGGCTTCGAGCCAAGTTGGGGAGGTTGCTGTGATTAGCTGATTGCACGGTTATGTGCTACGTTGGTTCCGTTTCGAGGTATTGTTGCGGATCAGTTCGGGTTTCAAAAAAATTGAGCCGAGGATGGCACGAGTGAAGCAAAATTTTGACAAAGGTTATATGGTGCTTCGTAGATGTGTGATAATAATAGGATGTTCTGAGCTGTTGTTGATAAAGAAATGCTCAGTGTATAGAGAAGGAAGATGTTTGTTTGTATTGGAATTAGATCATACCCTGCGGTGTCAGAGTACTGATAAGGCACGAGTGGTTCTGTTCGTTAAGTCAGGTAATTTGCAGTTTGAATAAGAGTGAATGACTCTCGAGAATGGTTTTATTGTGTTCAAGATTCTACATGTAATAATCAGGTGTCTTAAGGTTGTGTATGTGGCTAGAGACTGTGTTTTCATTGGAAAAGGTCAAGACTTGTGGTATTTTTATGTTGGTTATGGGATCCTTTGTGTCGGTATATGGAAAGTAAAGGAAGTAAATTCAGAGTCGCAAGAAGTTCTTCAGAGTAAAGTATTCTGGAATGTGGTAATTCTGAGAACAATTGAGAGAGTATTCAGTGGCCTATGGGTCTTAGATAGTGTGGTCTTATGTTCGAGTCTCGTGTGGTAAACTTGGGTTGAGGTATTGTGGTGCTACAGCAAGGAGGAAATATCAAGTTGATGATGAATCAGAGGGGAAATTTGATAAATGGAATAGCTTGTTAGTAGATCGAATCGGTATGGTAAGGATATGATTAATTTTTCGTATGTGTTCGAGACAATGAGCCCTTACAGGTATTGTGCAGCAAGCTCTTGAGCTGTGACAGCTTGCTTAGCTTGGTTTGGGTAGAAGGATTCAGTCCTGACAGTTTAACTTGTGCACATGGAATTGGGGGAAAGAGTCCTTGTTGGGTTTTTACCGTGGTTTGGAGATGAATATATTTTCTATGGGTATGCGAAGCATGAAATGTGTAATGATTCTTCTTCTAGATGGGATTGACGGAAGGTCTTGGCTAGATGAGTTACAGTTCAGTTCTGAAAAGAAGTTCATAAAATTCTTAGGCAACGGGTAGCCTCAGGTAATCAAGGAAATGGTACTGCTAATTGGAAGTGATTTGACGAGAGTATATGTCTCGGAAGAAGGGTAATGTGATTAGACTGATGATACTTCGGTAGTATTGCGGCACTTTCTTGCTAGATCGACTGCTGATATCTGAGTTTGTTTGATGGCACAGGGGAATTTTAGAATATCTTTCGTGGAATGATTGGGTACTCGAGGTGTAATATGTATTCATGCTGCGGAATTTGGGATCAGGTACAGTGATTCGTGTGCTATATGGAGTTGGAGACTGGGAGTTCTCAGGTACAGACTATGTAGTGGTTGTGGATCGTGTGTATTGGTACCGTTAGCGGCTATTGGGATTTGGAGGCCCGAGTGGATCTTTCTTTGCTTGGTATATTAGATTTTGGATATGATATTGGGGTGTAGACTGGTTGTCTCAGTGTTGGGTTATAGACTATTGTGCTATGGGCTATGTTGGAAAATGCCACAGGTTGCGTGGCGAGGTGCATCGGATTATGTTCTAGCAGAGTGGTTTGTATTCCAAAGACCAGCGGACGGCTAGGAAGGATTGCTTTTCTTAATTGGGCCTTCGTGGCGGATGTTAGTGCATGGGTTTCTACCATTGATTCAGTTCCGGTATTGAGGGACTTTTCGGATGCGTTTCTTGTGGCCGGGCATGTCGCCGGGTGAGATTGCGGATTTCGGTATTTATTTGGTGCTGGCACTGTATCGTACGGCTCTGGCATGAGTTATAGTAGTGGAAGGAGCAGCTTCAGGCTTCTTGGTATTGAGTTCGTTGGCAGGCCAATGTGGCTACGTATTTAGCTTGAGTTAGCTTGGTTAGTCCCGAGTTGTATTGTTGAGGGATAGGTTGATTCGATCGTTCATGAACTTGTTAGTGATCTAGGGAGATCTATGAGTTGCTTTTTCTATGCTGTGAGACGTTATGATTTGTTGGATATGGGCACATGTGGTGCGGTTCTATTGGGGATTCATAGAGGAAGTCGAGCGGGAAGAGTAATTGAGAGTTGCTTGGTAAATGCAGTATTGGTTATGACCTATCGGGTTGCGTGTCGTATGTTATTTGTTTCACCGTGAGTGTAATGAATTACTTTGGTTTCAGACATCACATTGAGCGTGGCTGTCGATTTTGAGCATAGCGACTTGAGGTGCTTCATGTGTAACAATGTTTGGATAGGATCGCGCATTGTAGCGAGGCTACGTGGAGTTATGACCCTTCGGGGTAGATTCAAGTATTCTATTTTTATGATGTGAGACGGGGTCCCAGCCTTGTGTTGTGATGGTACTGAGGAATTTGAGTTACAGCTCTTTCGTTTGAGTCATTTGTCATGATTTGAGTATGTTCAGACCGTTTCTTATTGGTGCGTGTATTGTGCAAGTTGTGGCTTAGGCCTGTGTTGAGGTGTCTTATCACCAGATTAGTGTGTTGGATTCGAGGTGATCGTGGAAGTCACTAATGAATACGAACAGGTTTGATTTCAGCTTGTTAGAAGGACAACATCGAAGTTCGGCCCGGAAATCTGTTGTGGTAATAGACAAAGGGAAGTGGCTTCATGAATGGTTGACCTGAGAAATGGTTACGGTTTATCGCGTGTTTCATTTATCGTTGGCAGTATATGAAAGTGTTAGAATAAGACTTTAGCTAATAAGAGGTTTCCTACCGGTATTCAGGTGTTGTGGGCAACTGCTATGGATGGAAGTTATCGTTTCGAGTGTTTGGGGTATGTAGTATATCATATGATTTCACGGAGGTTGCAAGTATGGGTTATTACAGCTGGTTCGGGACTATTCAAAGTATAGGTGTGAGGTTTTGATCGTATTGATGGTTTCAGAAGTGAAAAGGTAGTTCTATGAATTAGGGGCTAGACTGGATTGGGTAATTTTCAGCTATGTTGTGTTGTCGGACCTATATGAGATAGGGTGACGTGGGATTACCTCGGGTATATGCTTGGTAAGGTTATTCAGCTATTGTTTGGCTTCTAGGACAACTCTGGGCACACTCGAGGACGAGCGTTGGTTTAAGTTGGGGAGGATGTGACGACCCGACCCGTCGTCTCATTTGTTACTGCTCTGTTTTCCCAGTGTTATGCTTCTTCATGTTTCATTATCAGTATCTGGTGTGTTAGAGTTGATTTGGATTAGTTTTGGTAGAAAATGAGACACTTAGTCTCTTTAAGGAATGCTTGTTTTGGAAAAGTCAACCGGATGTTGACTATTGAGGTAGAGGGCTCGGATGTGATTTCCGGTGATTCGGTTAGCTTGGGGGGATGATTTGTGACTTAGGAGAGTGATCGGAAGTGATTTTGGAGGTCCGGTGTAGAATTAGGCTTGAATTGGCGAAGTTAGGATTTTGGCGAATTCCGGTTGGTAGGTGAGATTTTGATCCGGGGGTCGGAATGGAATTCCGAGAGTTGCAGTAGCTTCGTTAGGTGATTTTGAATGTGTGTGCAAAATTTCATATGATTCGGAGGTGATTTGGTTGGGTTTTTGATCAATGAGAGTTTTGGAAGAATTTGAAGAACTTAGGCTTGAAATTGATGAGAATTGAGGATTTTTGTGTTGTTGGATGTGTTTTTAGGATTGGAACAAGTTTGAATAGGGTATTGGACCATGTTTGTGCTTTTGGTTGAGGTCCCGGGGGCCTCGGGGTGAGTTCGGGTGGTTAAACGGAGAGTTTTGGGAGTTTGCATATTGCTGAAGGTTTGCTGCATCTGGTATTCTCGCTTCTGCGGGTCTTGGACCGCAGAAGCGGAGGCGCTTAAGTGGAGGACTCACTGCAGAAGCGGTCCCTGTGGTGGTAAGGTAATTCCGCAGAAGCGGACCATTATTCGCACCAGCGGGTCCGCAGAAGCGGACGGGTAGTCGCAGAAGCGGTGTTGGCATTTTAAATGAATATCCGTAGAAGCGGGGATTCGGCCGCATAAGCGGTCCCGCATAAGCGGAAGCGGGACCGCAGAAGCGAAAACTGGACTGGTCATAAAGGGTTTTTATTGAATATTTCATCCGCGAGCTTGGTATATTTTCCTCCATTGTTGAGCGACCTTGAGAGCTTTTGGCGAGAATTAAAGGGAGTTTTGACTGGGAATCGATTGGAGGTAAGTCCCTTGGCCTAAATACACGAGATTATGATAGATTTAACATGGAAATTGGTTGAAATTCATCAAAAGGGGTAAAGCTAGGGCTTGAGTTTTTGATATTTCAAATTGGGATTTGATAGGTCATTTGAGCTCGGATTTGGGAGTTCTTGGTATGTATGGACTCGTGGCGAGACGAGGAATCCGGTAAAGTAAGTTTTGTAATTTTTCGAGAAGTGGGCCCGGGGCTCGGGTTTTGCTAGTTTCGAGATTTTTGCTATTTCTCGATTGTTTTCGATTGGGTATTGTTCCCTTAGCATATTGTGATGTATTCGCTCTGATTTTGGATAGATTCGACGCGCGTGGAGGCCGATTTGAGGGGCAAAGGCGTCGCGAGCTAGAGATTTCACCGGTTCGAGGTGAGTAATACTTGTAAATGATATCCTGGGGGTTTGAAACCCCGGATTTGCACATCATAGTGCTGTATTGAGGTGACTTGCACGCCGGATATGAGCGTGGGGTAGAGCCCGTTGGTGATTGTGACTTGGTCCGTCCCGATTGATGAATTACTACGTGTTTCGATTTTTACCGCGTATTTGACTGAAACTACTTGTTATCATCATAATTTGGGCTGATTGCCATGTTTGGGCTTCGTGCCAACTATGTGAATCCTTCAGGGATTGATATTACTATTTTCGCATTATTTTGCATACTATTTGATCTCGGTCCAGGGTTTTAATACTGATTTGCAAACTCAGCCATTTTTCTAAGATTTGAAAACTTAAACAACATTTTATTTACGTTTTGAGCTGAGAATTGTTATTTTAATATTGCCCAAATGGCTTATGTGCATTTCTGGACTGAGCATGGATCGGGCTGCGCGCCGCAGCAGTGTTATAGTGATTTCTGGACATATGGTTGGCTCGGGCTGCACGCCGCAGCGGTACTGTATTGATATTGAGGCCGAGGGCCTGGTTGATGCCACGAGATGGCTTGATTATTGCGCTTGGGCTGAAGGAGCCCCTCCGGAGTCTGTACACACCCCCAGTGAGTGTCGTCGACGTTAAATACATGGTTGGCTCGGACTGCATGCCGTAGTGGGTACTTGAGTGTACCGGTCATATGCATTGCATTGCACTCATGCATTGGTTCCTGTTTGTATTACGTGTCATGACATTCAGCACTCTCATTTCATTGGCATCCATGCTACTTCTTGTACTGTTTACCAGATACCCCGGTGTTATTTGTTAATGGAGTGCTGTGCCCGAGGGGCTGACTTACGTGCTGACTTGCACTATCTATTTCGTATTCATTTGCTTAACTGTTGAAAAAGATATTTTCAAAAGAGGTTTGTAACTGAGCCCAGATAGATTTTCTAAAGGATTTCACGGTTTTACTGTTTTCTCAAAGGGTTGCATTGTACTATATAGCATGATGGAGTGCCTTTCGTGATTTCTTGCTGCTCAGTTATTATTTACCTTTATTACTCACTGAGTTGGAGTACTCACTTTACTCCCTGCACCTCGCGTGCAGATGCAGGTATTCGTTACCCGGTAGCGGGTTGGGCTGGTTGAGGATTTGCTATCGTAGCTGAGCAAGGTGACCGCCGGCGTTCGCGGCACCGGACTTCGTCTTTTGACTCTAAATTTTATTTTGTATATTATCGGCCTTGTAGTTGTGCTCAGATTTCTTTAGATGCTCGTGACTTGTGACACCCCGGTGGGGCTGTGTAGTGTTGTAAATTATCTGTTATAAATGCCATTTAGTCGTATTTATCCATTCATTTATGTTTAATAATTGTTAAAGAGACGAATTGGGTTAGTTGGCTGGCCTTGTCTCCACGAGTGGCGCCATCACGACCGGGTTTGGAAATTGGGTCGTGACACAATCCTAGTTCATTCTTTCAACTTTAAGCTTCTGAAATGAGAATTCTCTTTCCAAATCAACTCTGAACTTCCCGGAACGTAATTCTGACCACGCGTACAAGTCATAACACCTGAAATGAAGCTGCTCATGACCTCAGGCTGTTGAACGGAGCGCTAGAACTCAAAACGACCGGTCGGGTCGTTACACCTTCTAGCGAATATGATCCTATAACATGATTTAACAAATCTCAAATAGTACATTTTACCTTCTCCATTATTCAAAAAAGGAGTATAAATAGATAAAAATTTACAAAAGATATTAAAGAAATTCTTTTTAAGTGTAAATATTAAATTTTTGATTAACAACAGAGGTTTAATTTATTACATATTTGTTTTTTTTTTTTTTTTTTGTACATGTCTTCGATCAGCTGACATAATACTCAGTAAATTCTTCGTATAGATACTTTCATGCTTCATTGTCTGTTCAGTATGTACTGAAATACTCAGTGACCATAATTTGGTGGATATTGTCCGATTCAAAATACTTAATAAATTTGCGCTACCAAAGCCAACGGCTCATGAATTGTTTATGTTTTCTTGACGTCTTCAGCGTCTTGCTTCTCATTGCTCAAGCATTGTCCAGGATCCTATACTTTGTATGTGTTCCAGTCTACCGGTAGGCAATACCCTATTCCGATCTCTACAAGCGTGTGCCTTCTATTCCGATCTATACTTTGTATGTGTTCCAGTCTCCCTTCTCAGTTATAAGATGGCTACTTGAATATTTTTTTTTTTTTGGAACCCCAGGAAAACTCCCAGCCGCTACAGTCTCTGCCCTTCAGGTGAGCACTTTGTGCAAATCCCCCCCACTGTGTAATAGCCTACAAACCACACAAGAGGTGAAAACTGCACTAGACAAGCCCCGTGCGACAGGCTCAGGCCCAGAAGGCATTGAGGGGGACCGAACCCGCGTCTTCCGTGTGAAAAACTCCCTCCAAACCCACTGGGCCGTCCCTTCGGGACAAACTACTTGAATTTGCTATAACGTACTCTAATAAATGAAAATTATCAAAAATAAGATTTTTGTCAATCACGTTGACGTGAAAGCCGTATAGTAAGATTTCAAAAATCAGTCATTATTATATATCTATTCAAGAAATTACTCATCAACTTTTTGGTAAATTTTAACTTTTTTTCTTTTAGATCGTGTTAAATTTTATAAAAGAATTACACAACAACAAAAAAACACGATGTAACTTGAAAAAGTACATGAGACAAATCTTTTAAATGATAAAAATGAGTATTATTGTACTAACTTAGGTCTTAATTGTAAAATAATTACACAAACCATTGATCTTTTAATAAATAAAATTTAGAGTAAAATACTACGTCAATGTATTAGAAGCAAAAAAATATGACCACTATCTACTTGAACTCCAAAAATGTTATTACGATGTAACAGTTAAAATCATAAAAGTTAACATGATAGATGAATAACTCAAGTCATGCATGATGTACCCATAAATGGTTATAATACCTAAAAGTAGATTTTTCAACAATTTAATTGGAATGTTATTTGGAATTCGAAGAATGTTCCTACTTCCTACACATACGTTTTAAATGTGTAAGCCTAAATCAAACAGAATAGAATTTCTAGAACGTATTATATTTGTTAAATCAAACCAAATCCAAACACAAAAAGAAAATAATAATATTACAATTATATCCAATACTATAGTTCTATTTTGGTCTATTAATATTTTATTCATGATTTTATAATAATATAGATATAAATATAAATTATTTAATACGAGATGGTGCCAATCCAAATAAGAAGGAAAAGAGGACTATTCCATTGTTAAACAATCATTAATCTGAACGTGTAATATATTACACAATTGGTTTTCAGTTTTCACCTTATATCCAAAATCCTCTAAAACCGTTTTCCTCTCTTCTTTCTCAAGACTAGCTGGCCTTTCTTCATCTTCAACCTCCGGCCACTTTCCAGCTAAAATGCCGCCGTCTAAAGGCAAAGGAAAGGGGAAGAAGAAAGGTAAATCCAAGAAAACAAAAAACAGAGCTCCAGACGCAACATGCAACTGCATTTTACTAAGAGAAATCATCATTGATATCCTTTCTCGTCTCCCTGTGAAGACCCTTTTACAATTCAGGTGTGTTTGCAAGGCATGGCGAAAACTCATTTCCAAACCCAAGTTCATAGCCACCCATTTCCTCCATTCCTCTTCTTTGCAGCCCAGTACCGGTTCTTTACCCCTTCTTTTACACGCTCGCCATCTCGAGTCCTCTGATCATCTACTCTCACTAATCAATCTGTCCCCCGAGTCATCATCAGTTGTGGAACTTGATAACCCTTACCCTTTCTTCTTGCATAATATATTGGTTGCGGGTTCTTGCAATGGCATTGTGTGCCTTTTTCAGGCACCTTTGGGTGATGCCATTGTTCTTTGGAACCCAGCTATGAGGCAGTCTAGGAATGTGCCGCTTTCGAAAAGCCAACCCATTATAGGAACGCACTCTTTTGTTTCCATCGGATTTGCGTACGATTCACAAAAGAATGACTTCTTGGTCTTGAGTCTTAAGAGTTTCGGACCAGAAACTATGATTGCGGATGAAGTGGAAATGTATTCAACCAAGAGTTGCAGCTGGGAGAGGGTGCCAAATGAGATGGGGTTTCGAGTTGTTCGGCTTTCTTGCAATCTGATTATTAAAGGGGTGCCTTATTGGAGTGCTCTGCTTGACGATCCTTATGGGGTATTGGTGTATTTTGATGTGAGTAAGAGAGTACTTGACAAGTTACCTATGCCTAGAGTGAGACTGGAGATTCAGGGGCATCTTGTGAATTTGGAGGATTCTCTTGGTATATTACTGTGGGACAAAACAGACAAATATAATGTTGAGATTTGGGTAATGGATGATGAAGATGGTTGGACCAAGAAATGCAATGTTGAAATGTTATTCGGGTTCGACAGAATGATTGGCTGTTTTTGGAATGGTAACATTGTTGCTGAGGATGAGAATGGCGTGCTGTTCCTCTTTGATCCGGTGACTAGTTCTGTTAAGGCAAAATTGTGCATCGATAACGCTAAAAGCGGTTTCTCCATGATTTTCAACTATTCAGAGAGCTTAGTTCTGATGGAAGGAATGCGACCAGTTAAGAAGCAAGCTGCTAGAGATAAATTAGCACGGTGATCAATTTTTGTCTTTTCAATCACATCTTAATAAGTTACTATGTGCTAGCTTTGTGTTGATTGTCAAGTCTGATCCCACTTTGAGATGTTGCACTTTTGCTTTGTTCTTATCCTTATGTGCATATGTGTATGTTATGAGCACTTGGTGAAACAAAGCAGATTGACTGTGAATCTGTGATGCATTAATTTACTACGTGAACTAACTCTGTGATCGTTTTTACTTAACTCTACACAATTAATTAGTGGAGATGCTTGTCAGTTGCTGCTGTGGTTCTGGAAAGCAAATATTGCCAACTAACAAGTTTTCTTTTCATCTCCCATCTAAGAAAGTATATTTTTGTAAATAGCTTTGTGGTGTTGAATCAGTCACAGTATAAATGTCTCTCACTGATGCAATTCTCTTATTTTATGGTTAGTCAGCCAAACAACTTCTTCGATTACTAGTTGAAATTGGTAGAAATAAGGGGAATAAAGAGAGATGCCACATGGTTTTGCGCTTTCTGTTTCTGGTTGCTTCTTTTTCTTGTTTGGTGTAGTGTTTTCTAATAAATTACTTCACTTCCTGTATCCTATGTAACTTTATATACTACT
>NW_017670824.1:161412-177586 GCF_001879085.1 Nicotiana attenuata
TTTTATTCAAATCTAGCTACAGTGTTTCAAAGAACTATACTTATATGATTTTAAATGTGAAAGAGTTTTATAGTTATATGGAGTAATTTTTTTTTTTTGCTAGAGGCGAAGTAGTATTTAAATGATTATAAAAAATAACAAAAGTTCCTCACATAATTGCATATGATCATTAACCGAATTAAGTATGATAGCATGATAAAAAAGATAAATATTATTTTTAATTTAAATACGAATTTTAGAACTTTATCTACAAATTCAAAAATATCTTTTAATTCAGATTATATATATATATATATATATATATATGTATTATATTTGTATTTAACTAAGATAGTCAAATATAGAATACAGTAACCATATACTATTGACATTTATTAGCTTGCCACTTGGCTTAACCATAATGTCAATTATATATGGTAACTTTTTTGCTTTAATATATATATATATATAGATAGTGTGGGATATTAGCCCGGTGATGTGGCATGTCTCATTGTCAAGTATTCACATTTATCTTTTTCCAAAAGTTTTGGACCTTTTTTCCTCTCCTTCTATCTGTTACTCCCTCCGGTTCACAATAAGTGACCAGTTTCCTTTTAGCACGCCCATTAAGAAAATGCTAAATCCTATGCAAAAATACCTAGTATGACTAAACTACCCTTATTAAATATTGGTTACATAGTTATAGTGTGGAGTGAGAAAATGTGACGACCCAAAGGGTCATCACCTGTTTTCTTACTCATTCCGTACTTTCGAGGCCTTGAAAACCTCATTTGTAGTCGCCTCGATTTGCGTGCGCAGTCCGGGCGCGTAGCCGGAACGCTTAAATATGAAATTCTGTGAAAAATACTTAAATTTTATATTAAAGTGAGTAAGTTTGACTTTGGTCAACATTTTAGGCAAACGGACCCTGACCCGTGATTTGTACGGTCCCGGACGGGTCCGGTACGGAAAAGTAATGGGACGTCGGGCGANTAGAGGTGGAGAATGTGACGACCCAAAGGGTCATCACTAGTTTTCTCTTTCATCCCGTACTTTCGAGGCCTTGAAAACCTCATTTGTAGTCGCCTTGATTTGCGTGCGCAGTCCGGGCGCGTAGCCGGAAAGCTTAAATATGAAATTTTGTGAAAAAATGCTAAAATTTGATATTAAAATAAGTAAATTTGACTTCGATCAACATTTTGGGTAAACGGACCCGGACCCGTGATTTGACGGTCCCGGAGGGTCCGTAGGAAAATATGGGACTTGGGCGTATGCCCGGAATCGAATTCCGAGGTCCCAAGCCCGAGAAATAAATTTTTGAGTAAAATTGTTTTTCTGAAATTTATGAAGGAAATTGAAATGAAAATTGGTTAGAACATGTTGGTATCGGGCCCATATTTTGGTTCCGGCGCCCGGTACAGGTCTTATATGTGGTTTAAGATATTTATGTGAAGTTTGAGTGAAATTGGACGTCGTTTGACGTGTTTCAGACTTAAAACTCTAAATTTGAAAGTTTATGAAGTTTGAAGAAAAACTAGTGATTTTGAGGTTTGATACATTGTTTTGATGTTGTTTTGGCGATTTGATCGCACGGTTAAGTTCGTAGGATGTTGTTGAGCTAGTGCATGTGATTGGTTAGGAGCCCCGAGGGCTCGGGAGTGTTTCGGAGTGATTTCGAACTTAGGAAAGTAGCAGGTTTTTGGCTTCAGCTGTTGCAGGAAATTTCTTCTTCGCGTTCCCGACGCCTCTTCCGCGTTCGCGAAGCTTTAGACTTCTCCTTCATCGCGTTCGCATCCATCATCATGCGATCGCGTAGGGTTATTGGACCCTGAGGGCTTAGTCCTCTTTTCTTCTTCGCGTTCGCGTACACTGGACCGCGTTCGCGTAGCTTGCCATACTTCCTTCATCACGATCGCGTGAAGCTCCACGCGTTCGCATAGGCCAAATTCCTGGACCCCATCATTTTCCTTCTCCGCGTTCGCGATCGCGATGGCCTATCGGTGTTACCCTTCGCGAACGCGACCTTCCTTCCGCGAACGCGAAGGGCAATTTTGCCTAGTTATATTTTTAATTTCCAGAACAGTGTATTACGGGATTTTCATAAGTTTTCACGAGCTCCTTCTTCTCCAAGGTCCTTAGACGTCCATTGAAGCTTCCTTTCACCAAAACTTCGTGGGTTAGTAATCCTTAACTCGTTTCCTTCATTTTTCATCAACGTCTAATGAATTCCTAAGCCTAAAACATGTAATTTAGGGTAGAAATTGGGGGAAATGGGTAGAGTTACGGCTTTTTGATTTTTCTCTATTTAGACCTCGTTTTGGGGTCGAATTTGAAAACAAATTATATATTCGAGCTCGTGGGTGAATGGGGGATTTGATTTTGGTCCGAACCTCGTGTTTTGACCAAGCGGGCCCGGGGTCGATTTTTGAGTTTTTGGGAAAAATGATGGAAAAGCTATAATTAGGCATTGGGTTCATATTGTTTAGCATTTATTGATGTATTGAAGTCATTATTGTATAGTTTTGATTGATTTGGAGTCGAGTTCGAGAGGGAAAGCGGTTGTTGAGGATTGATTTGGCCGTGGAAGTTTGAGGTAAGTGTTCGGTTTAACCCTAGCTTGAGGGATTAAGAGTTGAGTCATATTTGGTCTGTGCCTCTTTTGTTGAGTACGACGTATAGGCATGGTGACGAGTATCTATACGTTGGTGTCAAGCATGACCGTGAGTCTTATATTGTGATTTTCGTGACTTTGTTGTATTATCCATGCCTTGGTGTGTATTTTTGTTTGTTGGGTAAAGTTGTGGAAAGAGATGTGACTTATGAAGATTGAGGAGCGTCGGCTCCAGTTGTAGAACGAATTGCGAAAGTATAAGTGGTAATTGAACCTCTAGAGCATTGGCTCGAGTTGTGAAGAGAATTGTGAAGTAAAAGTGAGAAAAAGAAGAGATCATCATGTTTCCTCCTCCCCCTCTACTTGTTTATTCCTGCTTTACTTTCCGTTGTATATCATATCATTGTACAGGTTTATTTGGTGGTCTGGTCCTAGCCTCGTCACTACCTCGCCGGGGTTAGGCCGGACACTTACCAGCACACGGGGTCGGTTGTGCTGATACTACACTCTGTGCTCTTTTGCACAGATGCAGGTGTTGGACAGCAGCTGCAGTAGCACGGGAGTTAGCCTATAGTCCAGCGAGACACCGAGGTAGCCTTGCAGGCGTCCGCTGGCCCGGCATCTCTTCTATTTTTTATTTCAGTCTGTTATCTCATGTATTTTGAGACAAACAATTATATTTTCTTTCAAACAGTTGTATTTAGCACTCTTAGTAGTTCGTGAGTATTGTGACACCAGTCTTGGGTAGAGGCTTATGTTGAATTCTTCCGCATTTCCATTCAGTTTTTCGTTAATTTAAGACTTCCGCTTATTTAGTTAAATCAGTTGCTTTTATTTTAATGCTGATAAATTATTAAAAAGGATTATGTTGTTAATGATAAGTAATTAATGTTTGGCTTGCCTAGCTCCCAATAGTAGGCGCCATCACGACTCCCGAGGGTGGGAAATCCGGGTCGTGACGAGTTGGTATCAGAGCTTTAGGTTGCATAGGTCTCACAACTCATGGACAAGATTAGTAGGGTCTGAGGGATCAGTAGGAGACATCTGTATTTATCCCCCAGAGGCTACCGAGTTAGGAAAAGTTTCACCTTTGTTCTTTCTTGTCGTGCGGTTTGGTTCCTCAACGCTGATTGAATTTCTACTCTTGTCCTTTCGCGAATGGCGAGGTCATGTACCGCTTCTTCAGCCGAGCAGCAGCACAGACCGGTGATAGCTCAGCCACGTCATCGGAGGCTTTGTGGGGATTGGATAAGATTCCCAAGCTCTTCACTACTACCATCAGCGGTGCATCTTCTGAGGATCCCCAAGATTTTCTAGACAGCGGTCATGAGGTTCTCAGGAACATGGGGATCGTGGAGACCAATGGGGTCTATCTTGCTACTTTTCGCTTGTCTGGATCCGCCAAGACCTGTTGTATAGATTATTGATTGGCTATACCAGCTAGGTCATCAGCTTCGACTTGGGGACAGTTCACGCAGCTATTTCTGGAGAAGATTCTCCCCATCATTTAGAGAGAGGCCCATCAGGGGCAGTTTGAGCGTCTCCAGCAGGGTTCTATGGCTGTTACTCAGTACGATATCAGATTCATCGGCTTGGCTCGTCATGCTCTTGTCATACTTCCCACTGTGAGAGAGAGTGAGGAGGTTCATTGAGGGACTCGTCCAGCCCGCTCAGTTAGCTGGAGGGGGAGGTAGAGGTATTAGAGGTGGAGGTAGAGATGCTAGAGGTGGAGGTAAAGGTATTAGAGGTGGAGGTGCAGGTATGGTTCTGGTTTGTGATAGAGATGCTTCAGTGTTATTTGATCCTATTCTGCACTGTGTCTGGTCATGCCTAGTGGTCCACTGAGTATTCCTGTTTATGTGTCTACACCGGTGGGTGATTCTATTGTGGTGGATCGCGTCCATTGTTCATGTATAGTGGTTATTGGAGGTTTTGAGACTCGTGTAGATTTGCTTCTTCGGGACATGGTTGGTTTCGACGTTATATTGGGGATGGACTGGTTATCACCTTACCACGCTATCTTGGACTGTCTTGCCAAGACTGTGACCTTAGTTTTACCGGGTATGCCTCGTTTAGAGTGGAGAGTGACTCCAGGTCATTCTACCCGCAGTGTTATATTGTATGTGAAGGATCGGCGTATAGTCGAGAAGGGGTGTTTGGCTTATTTAGCTTATGTTCGGGATTCCAGTGCTGAGGTTCCCTCTATCGATTCTCTGCCCGTTGTTTGTGAGTTCCCTGATGTTTTCCTTCAGACATGCCAGGTATGCCACCCGACAGGGATATTGATTTCTGCATTGATCTGGCTCCGGGCACTCAGCCCATTTCTATTCCGCCATATCGCATGGCCCCGCCAGAGTTGAAAGAGTTGAAGGAGCAGTTGCAAGATTTGCTGGAGAAGGGTTTCATTAGACCCAGCGTTTCGCCTTGGGGTGCGCCGGTGTTGTTTGTAAAGAAAAAGGATGGTTCGATGAGAATGTGCATTAATTATCGGCAGTTGAACAAGGTAACGATCGAGAATAAGTATCCACTGTCGAGGATTGATGATTTGTTCGACCAGCTTCAGGGTGCCAGGGTATTTTCCAAGATTGACTTGCGATGTGGTTACCATCAGTTGAGGATTAGGGCATCCGATGTCCCTAAGACAGCTTTTCGCACTCGGTATGGGCATTATGAGTTCTTGGTTATGTCATTCGGGTTGACAAATGCCCCAGCAGCTTTCATGGACTTGATGAACCGAGTGTTCAGGCCTTATTTGGATTCATTCGTGATAGTGTTCATTGATGATATATTGATATACTCCCGCAGCCAGGAGGATCACGACCAGCACCTTAGAGTGGTTCTTCAGACCTTGAGGGATAGTCAGTTATATGCTAAGTTCTCGAAGTGTGAATTCTGGTTGGGTTCAGTTGCATTTCTGGGTCATGTTGTATCAGCAGAGGGTATTCAGGTGGACCCAACGAAGATTGAGGCAGTCAAGAACTGGCCTAGACCAGCATCAGCTACAGAGATTCGGAGTTTCTTGGGGTTGGCAGGCTACTATCGTCGGTTCGTGGTGGGGTTCTTATCTATTGCAGCCCCGATGACCAGGTTGACCCAGAAGGGTGCCCAGTTCAGATGGTCGGATGAGTGTGAGGCGATCTTTCAGAAGCTCAAGACAGCTCTGACTACGGCACCGGTGTTGGTTTTTCCCACAGGTTCAGGGCCCTATACAGTTTATTGTGATGCTTCCCGTATTGGGCTTGGAGCAGTGTTGATGCAGGGTGGCAAGGTCATTGCCTATGCTTCGAGACAGTTGAAGATTCATGAGAAGAATTATCCAGTGCATGATTTAGAGTTGGCAGCCATTGTTCACGCATTGAAGATTTGGAGGCACTATTTGTAAGGCGTGGCGTGTGAGGTGTTCACTGATCACAAGAGTCTTCAATACTTGTTCAAGCAAAAGGAGTGGAATTTGAGGCTGAGGTGGTAGTTGGAGTTGTTGAAGGATTATGATGTCACCATTCTATATCATCCGGGGAAGGCCAATGTGGTGGCCGATGCTTTGAGTAGGAAGTCAGCCAGTATGGGCAGTCTTGCTTATATTCCGGTCAGTCAGAGGCCGCTTGCTTTGGATGTTCAGGCTTTGGCCAATCGATTTGTGAGGTTGGATATTTCTGAGCCTAGTCGGGTGTTAGCTTGCACGGTCGCTCGTTCTTCATTATTGGAGCGTACCTGTGGCCTGTAGTTTGATGATCCCCATTTGTGTGTCCTTAGAGACACGGTGCAGCGTGGAGGTGCAAAGCAGGTGACCTTAGATGATGATGGAGTTTTGAGATTGCAGGGTCGAGTATGTGTGCCTAATGTGGATGGGCTCCAAGAGTTGATTTTGGAGGAGGCCCATAGTTCCTGGTATTCTATTCATCCGGGTGCCGCGAAGATGTATCAGGATTTGCGGCAGCATTAGTAGTGGCATTGAATGAAGAAGGATATTATGGCATATGTGGCGCGGTGTTTGAATTGTCAGCAGGTTAAGTATGAGCATCAGAGGCCTGGTGGTTTATTTTAGAGGATTGAGCTTCCCGAGTGGAAGTGGGAGAGGATCACTATGGACTTCGTTACTGGACTTCCGTTGACCCGGAAGAAGTTCGATGCAGTTTGGGTCATTGTTGATAGGCTGACCAAGTCAGCGCATTTCATTCCTGTGGCAGTCTCCAATTCATCCGAGAGGTTAGCTGAGATCTATATTCGGGAGACCGGGGCACGTAGTTTACCTTGCATTTCTGGAGAGTAATTCAGCGAGAGTTAGACACCCAGGTGGAGTTGAGCACAACATTTCATCCTCAGATGGACGGGCAGTCCGAGCGGACTATTCAGATATTGGAGGATATGCTCCGAGCTTGTGTTATTGATTTTGGAGGTTCATGGGATCAGTTCTTGCCTTTAGCAGAGTTTGCCTACAACAACAACTATCAGTCGAGTATCCAGATGGCTCCTTATGAGGCTTTATATGGTAAGCGGTGTCGATCTCCGGTTGGATGGTTTGAGCCGGGAGAGGCTCGGTTGTTAGGTACGGATTTGGTTCAGGAGGCCTTGGACAAGGTCAGGATCATTCAGGATAGGCTTCGTACAGCTCAGTCCAGGCAGAAGAGCTATGCAGATCGTAAGGTTCGAGATGTAGCTTTCATGGTTTGTGAGAGGGTATTGCTCCGAGTGTTGCCTATGAAGGGTGTGATGAGATTTGGGAAGAAGGGAAAGCTTAGCCCCAGGTTCATTGATCCGTTTGAGATTCTTGATCGAGTGGGGGAGGTGGCTTATAGACTTGCATTGCCGCCTAGCTTATCAAGCGTACATCCAGTTTTTCATGTGTCCATGCTTCGGAGGTATCACGGCGATCCAGCCCACGTGTTAGATTTCAGCACTGTCCAGTTGGACAAGGATCTGTCTTATGAGGAGGAGCCGATAGCTATTCTAGACCAGCAGGTTCGTCAGTTGAGATCCAAGAGTTTCTCTTCTGTTCGTGTCCAGTGGAGAGGTCAGCCTCCTGTGGCATCGGCCTGGGAGTCCGAGTCCGATACGCGGAGCCGTTATCCCCATCTATTCCCTGACTCAGGTACTTCTTTTTTTTGTCCGTTCGAGGACGAACGGTTGTTTTAGAGGTGGAGAATGTGACGACCCAAAGGGTCATCACCTATTTTCTTACTCATTCCGTGCTTTCGAGGCCTTGAAAACCTCATTTGTAGTTGCCTCGATTTGCGAGCGCAGTCCAGCCGCGTAGCCGGAAAGCTTAAATATGAAATTCTGTGAAAAAATGCTAAAATTTGATATTAAAATGAGTAAATTTGACTCCGGTCAACATTTTGGGTAAACGGACCCGAACCCGTGATTTGACGGTCTCGGAGGGTCCATAGGAAAATATGGGACTTGGGCGTATGCCCGGAATCGAATTCCGAGGTCCCAAGCCCGAGAAATGAATTTTTGAGTAAAATTATTTTTCTGAAATTTACGAAGAAAATTGAAATGAAAATTGGTTAGAACATGTTGGTATCGGGCCCGTATACAGCAGAGAGGTATGCTCAGATTTATATTCGGGAGATAGTCCGGTTGCACTGTTTCCATTATATCAGACAGAGGCCCTCAGTTCACTTCCCATTTCTGGAGAGCCGTTCAGAGTGAGTTGGGGGCCCGTGTAGAGCTTAACACAGCATTTCATCCTCAGACAGACGGACAGTCTGAGCGGACGATTCAGATTCTGGAGGATATGCTTAGAGCCTGTGTGATTGACTTTGGAGTGCAGTGGGACCAGTTCTTGCCCTTGGCGGAGTTTGCATACAACAACAGCTATCAGTCCTACATAGAGATGGCTCTATACGAGGCTTTATATGGTCGCCATTGTCGTTTTCCTATCGGGTGGTTCGAGCCTGGCGAGGCTAAGTTATACGGTACAGATTTGGTGCAGGATGCCTTGGATAAGGTAAGGTTGATTCAGGAGAGGCTTCGCACAGCTCAGTCCAGACAGAAGAGTTACGCGGATCAGAAGGTGCGTGATGTATCATTCATGGTTGGCGAGAAGGTTCTCTTGAAAGTCTCGCCAATGAAGGGCATTATGAGGTTCAAGAAGAAGGGCAAGTTAAGCCCAAGGTTTATTGGTCCCTTTGAGGTGTTGAGGAGAGTTGGGGAGGTTGCCTATGAGCTTGCGTTACCCCCCAGCTTATCGGGAGTTCACCCAGTTTTTCATGTATCGATGCTTCGGAAGTATCATCCCGACCTATCCCATGTGTTAGACTTCAGTACTATTCAACTGGATGAGAGTTTGGGTTATGAGGAGGAGCCAGTTGCCATCATTGATAGACAGGATCGCCAGTTGAGGTCCAAGAGGATTTCTGCGGTGCGGGTCCAGTGGAGGGGCCAACCAGTCGAGGAGGCGACCTGGGAGTCCAAGGAGGACATGCGGAGCAGATACCCTTATCTATTCAGCACTTCAGGTACCTTTCTATGTCCGTTCGAGGACGAACGTTTGTTTAAGAGGTGGAAGATGTAACGACCCGACCAGTCGTTTGCCTTTTTAGGACCCCGTTCCCCTAAATAAAACTCTCCGTGCTCGCTTTAACTAATTTACGACCTACTGTGATGGTTGGTTCAGGATTTAGAAGAGTCTGGATTGAAATATGCACATTTGACTCTTTAGGATTTTCTTAAAAGGCTAAGTTTGACTTTGGTCAACATTTTGGGCAAACGGGCCCGGATTCGTGTTTTGACGGTTCCGGAGGGTCCGCGGGAAAATATGGGACCTGGGCGTATGCCCGGAATCGAATTGCGAGGTCCCTAGCCTGAGTAATGAATTTTTATTAGAAATTGTTAATCTGAAATATTAGGGATTTAAAGAAACTAACGAATGATTGATTTCATGGGTATCGGGCTCGTATGTTGGTTTCGAAGCCCGGTACAAGTCCGAAATATCAGTTATGACCTACCTGCAAAATTTGGTGTCAATCCGAGTAGTTTAAGGGCATTTTGCCCGTTGGAGGAAAATTAAGAACTTGAAGTTCGTAAGTTTGATTCATTTGGTTTTAGGGGGTGATTTCTTGATTTAGCATTTTTTTCGGTGTTCCGAAGGTTCGAGTANAGCCAAACAACTTCTTCGATTACTAGTTGAAATTGGTAGAAATAAGGGGAATAAAGAGAGATGCCACATGGTTTTGCGCTTTCTGTTTCTGGTGCTCTTTTTCTTGTTTGGTGAGTGTTTTCAATAAAATTCTTCATTCCTGATCCATGAACTTTTATATATACTTGAATATGCAAGTACAGATGTTTGTCTTATAGATGTTAGTCTTGATAAACTAAAGCTTATTATCAATGGAAAGCTTGGCTACTTGTGTCATTGCTAACCATATATATTGGACGAATGTGCACTCTCTTAATGTAGTGCGACACATCCGTGTCTTTGCTTTTGATAGCTCAAAGATATAGCTTTAGTTGACAGCCAGTGTAAGAATCTTCGTTTCATTTAACTATTTGCTCCTTCAAGTTGCAATCTTTCAGGCTTCTCACCTTGAATTTCCAGTATTGTGTTCCAATTGCTTATAAACTTCGTAGTCCTGCTATCCCGTCCTCGTCTTTCCTCCTTGGTTCACTTGTGTCTTGCAGTCTTTAATAAATGAATAGACTTGTAGTTACTTTGGGATCTTATAAACCTGACATTATTTTTCTTGATAATGTAGGGCTGGCATGAATATAAAGTTCACTACCACTTGACCCTCAGAAGCTTGACTTGGCTATATAGGATTGCGTAAAAGACATTTTGGCTGCCCCTTTTTGCTAACGACGGAGATGGCATGAAAAACTTTTTGACATACTTTTAGTTAGGAAATACTAGCAATGATGTTCATATTACAGCGTATAATTCGTATCAGCTACTTTGTATCAGATTGTCAACTATTTTGCACTGATCAACTTGTGCTTGAGTAAGCAATGGTGGGTTTATGTTTGCGTCTAATATGCTCAAGTTATATTTTTTGCTTCATTAGGTCTTTCAGTGTGTTCCATGTTCTTCACTCGATTTTGTTCCTTCCCATAAGTAATTTTCTTTTTGATTCATAATTCTTTCCAAATATAATTCTTTGCATATGTGGACTCTGGTGCGACTTGAATGGAGTTTTTAAATAGAAAGAGTTTTAAGGTAGGGGTAAGTTTTGCATACGCATTATCCTCTCGGCCTCTCCATACCCTATTTGTGGGATTATACTAGGTTATTGTTGTTGTTTTAACTTTAAAGAAAATAATACTTTTGACTAAATTTACATAACATACCAAAAGTCCACTTAATATGTTGGAGCAGAGGCGGATCCAGAATTTTAAGTTTATGGGTTCCTACAACAATCTCAAGTTAATCTACATGATAACTGGATCAACGAACAGAGTCCCAAGCTAAATATTCTTATACTTTTAATAATTTTTTTAGTACAAATATAGGGTCTATGCAAAAGTTACCGGGTTCACGGGAACCCGTATCCTTTTTTATAGATCGTGCGAGAAAGCATGTTGCATCAAATACAATCCAGCATTTGAAATTGTTTGACCTTGTGTATTATTATTGCAAAACACAAGCGTACTGAAAATTATTTCTAGATAAATTTTAAGAAGATAGGCCAAAGTTGAATTGTGGGGATGAACACATGCTTGAAAGCACATCAACTCATCATGATTTTTCATGTATGATATTATTATCAAAACCTCTATATACCATCATTGTATGATTACATAAGACACTTGACAGATTTAAGTTTTTCAGTAGTATGATGGGTGTATTTTTCTTCAAACCCAGCATGTATGCAACGGATGATCAAATATGACATTGTTCGTTGTATGCGTACATGACACTAACATATATAATTTTTTTGCTCATTTTATCTTTTTGATCTCATTTAATATATAAAATAATGAATTTCACAACGAATATTTCTGTGAAAGACCATTTGGTATTGTATTCTTCTTGGTAGCGATTGGTAGTATTATCTTCCGTCGAGTCGAACTGAGAACATTTTGGCTTTTATAAGGGGATTTGGTAATCAACATCTCATTTAGTCGATCAATATATTTAATCTTGCTAGCTAAGATAGCTCTTTCCTTAATGTACTTTGCATAACTTTCTATTTTATTTAGCAATGAAAATATTTTCCTTATTAAGGAATCTTCACTAGTACTATAGCCATTGGGCTCGACGACAAAGTACTCTTAAGGAAGGATCAAATCATCTTTTATAATAAATTAGTATTAGTACCCGTACGGATGCGCGGACACTAATCATGTCAAATATTTATGTTATTTGGATTGTATGTAAATAATCTTAAAATATACACTTTCTCAGTAAATACAGATAATCATTAGATATTAACTACATGGAAAAAAAAATTAACCATTTCTTCTATTTTTTTTTAGATACCATTCTTGCCGGTGTCATTGGATCCTAAAAATAGTCAGGAAGCAAAATAATAACTCATATTTATGGCAAAATAATTAAATATTTAGACAATGAATGACTCTTAGATAAGGCTTAACTCCTTTACTGCTACTTGTACTCTTATTTGGTGTGTTGATATCCCTTAAAAATATTTTTTTCTTAAAATTTTAATTTCTAAAATATTATTTTTCAATAATAATTATTTTTGTAATAATGTAATTGAAAATATTATTCTTAATTCAAAACTCATTTAATTGGCTATCTAAACATATAAAAAATTCTTTAGCTAGTGAATTTTTTTTACTCCATATTGATATTTGACATTACCCATGTTAAATATCTGAGTTATTTGAATTATATGTGAATAACCTTAACATTTAAACCTTCTAAATAATTATATATATCGTCAGATATTAATTAAGAAACACTACATGAAAAAAGACTAACATTTTCTCAGTTCTCGTAGTGATAATTTTATTTTTGCGCTGTTCTCATAAGTGTCAATAGAACCTAAAAATAGCCACAAAAGTGAAATAATAACTCATATTTATGGCAAAGCACAAAAGGTTGACACGATACAAATGATTCTTTGATTACGACGTGACTTATACTATGTCTTGTGTCACGACCCAAATTCCACTAAGGGTCGTGATGGCACCGGACACTGCTGTCAGGCAAGCCAACCAAAATACTTGATTAAATTCTAGTTTTAATAAATTTTTAAAACTATGATTTTCCTTAAATTTTACTAGTAAAAAATAATCATTTCAAATCAAATAAAAATGCTAAGAAGTTTATACAAGATACCCCATAATCATCCCAGAACCCGGTGTCACAAGTGCATGAGAATTTACTAGGGAATGAAATAAAATATAGTAACTGTTCGAAATACAAAGTGGACAGAAATGAAAAACACAGTAAAATACTCTGAAGGAGACTCTGCTGGCTGCGGGTCGTCTCGATAAATGCAGCTCTCCTAAGTCTCCGTATCAACCATGCTGGTATGCCACTAGGCCACTAGCCACATATGAACCTGTGAAACAAAAATACACAACAAGTTTAGTATCAGTACGAAAAATAACGTGTACCCAATGAGTATCCCGTCTAATCTTGAAGAAGTAGAGATGAGAGGTCGACTTTGACACTTACTAGTGTCCAATGATAATATAGCAAAGGGTGAGGAATTCATGGATTTCATAAAGAAAAATTTAACTCATAAAGCCAAAAAGCAGGTAAGCAACTTCTCAAATGATAAAAGGATTTCCAAAAATTTACTTTTTATTATCTTTATCAATTCATCTCTGGCCAGGGAAGGCAATTATCAACATTTAAAATTCTCAGGTGAGCAATACAACTATGCGCATATCATGCCGAGGTCGTACGGCCCGATCCAACATAAATGTAAAAGGTGCACTACCGAGGGTCGAACGACGCGAACCATATATGCATCTATTATCCCGCTCACGAATCATACATGCGGCGCGGTCAAATTTAAATAAATAATCACCCTGCTCGCGAATCATATATGCGATGCAGGTACGTATAGAAATACATGCTCAACAGCCAATTAAGAATTTATCGGGGAATGTTTATCCAAATAAAAGCCAAATCCTCTTTTAGCGATTTAAGAAAATGAAGTTTAATCCTTTTAGAAATTCATTTACCAATTCGATAGGATTTAAACAATTCAACTGCCAACAAGATTATAGATATTCCAGGTATAGCATGCTTTTGGGTCCTAGACTACTCGGACTTACACATAATAGTAGCTCCGCACGGACTCTCGTCAACTCGTGCTTACGTAGGCCCCACAAATAGAAGCACATAACCAATTATTTCACCTATGGGGACAATTCCCTCTTACAAGGTTAGAAAGGAGACTCACCTCGCTCCGAAGTCTATATTCCGATTCAAGAACGCGCTCAAACCTCCAATTCGGAGCCGAACGATCCAAAACTATTCAAGTGGGGTAAGAACTAGTCAATACATGTTCAAAAGTTCATATTCTAATTATTAAATCAATTTCCCCAACCCTAAATGCAAGGTTCCTAAAATTAATCCTCGGGCCCACGTGCCCGGATTTCAGAAATGTTTGAAGAAAGTTGTTACCCATAACCTAATGTGACGATCCAAAGAGTCATCACCTGTTTTCTTACCCATTCCGTGCTTCTGAGGCCTTGAAAACCTCATTTTTAGTCGCCTCGATTTGCGTGCGCAGTCCGGGCGCGTATTGAAAAATGCTAAAATCTGATATTAAAATGAGTAAATTTGACTCCGATCAACATTTTGGGTAAACGGACCCGGACCCGTAATTTTGACGGTCCCGGAGGGTCCGTAGGAAAATATGGGACTTGGGCGTATGCCCGGAATTGAATTCCGAGGTCCCAAGCCCGAGAAATAAATTTTTGAGTAAAATTGTTTTTCTGAAATTTACAAAAAAAATTGAAATGAAAATTGGTTAGAACGTGTTGGTATCGGGCTCGTATTTTGGTTCCGGCGCCCGTTACATGTCTTATATGTGGTTTAAGATATTTCTGTGAAGTCTGGTTGAAATTGGACGTCGTTTGACGTGTTTCGGACTTAAAACTCTAAATTTTAAAGTTTATGAAGCTTGAAGAAAAACTAGTGATTTTGAGGTTTGATTCGTTGTTTTGATGTTATTTTAGCGATTTGATCGCACGGTTAAGTTCGTAGGATGTTGTTGAGTTAGTGCGTATGATTGGTTAGGAGCCCCAAGGGCTCGGGAGTGTTTCGGAGGTGTTTCGGAGTGATTTTGAACTTAGGAATGAAGCAGGTTTTTGGCTTCAGTTGTTGCAGGCAATTTCTTCTTCACATTCGCGATGCCTCTTCCGCGTTCGCGAAGCTTTAGACTTCTCCTTCATCGCGTTCGCATCCATTATCTCGCGACCGCGTAGGGTTATTGGACCCTGAGGGCTTAGCCCTCTTTTCTTCTTCGCGTTCGCGTACACTGGACCACGTTCGCGTTGCTTGCCAGGCTTCCTTTACTGCGATCGCGTGAAGTTCCATGCGTTCGCATAGGCCAAATTCCTGGACCCTAGCATTTTCCTTCTCCGCGTTCGTGATACTTGTCTCGCGATCGCGATGGCCTATCAGTGTTACTCTTCGCGAACGCGACCTTCCTTCCGCGAACGCGTAGGGCAATTTTGCCCAGTTATATTTTTAATTTCCAGAACAGTGTATTACGGGATTTTCATAAGTTTTCACGAGCTCCTTCTTCTCCAAGGTCTTTAGGCGTCCATTGAAGCTTGCTTTCACCAAAACTTCGTGGGTTAGTAATCCTTAACTCGTTTCCTTCATTTTTCATCAACATCTAATAAATTCCTAAGCCTAAAACATGTAATTTAGGGTAGAAATTGGGGGAAATCGGTAGAGTTAGGGCTTTTTGAATTTTCTTGATTTAGACCTCGTTTTGGCATTGAATTTGAAAACAAATTATATATTCGGGCTCATGGGCGAATGGGGGATTTGATTTTGGTCCGAAACTCGTGTTTTAACCAAGCGGGCCCGAGGTCAATTTTTGGGATTTTGGGAAGAAAGTTTGGAAATCTATAATTAGGCATTGGGTTTGATTTGTTTAGCATGTATTGATGTTATGACGTCATTATTGTATAGATTTGATTGATTTGGAGCCTAATTCGAGAGGGAAAGCGGTTGTTGAGGATTGATTTGGTCGTGAATATTTGAGGTAAGTGTTTGGTTTAACCCTAGCTTGAGGGATTAGGAGTTGAGTCTTAATTGCTATGTGGTATTTGTCGAGTACGATGTGTAGGCATGGTAACGAGTATCTACACGTTGGTGTCTAGCATGACCGTGGGTCTTTAGATTGTGAATATTTTGAATTCGCTATATTCTAATGCCTTGGTGATGGTTTTTAATTGTTGGTGATGATTCTTAATTGTTGAGAAAGGTTTGTGAAAGTATATGAAATAATTGAACCCTTTGGAGCATTGGCTAAAGTTGTAAAGTGAGATATGAAATGAAAGTGAAAGAAGAGAATGAGTTGTTAAATTGCTCCCTTGCCGGGATGTTGAGATTGTTGAGGTTATGCCCTTGCCGGGATTAATTGTTTAATGGTGTTCCCTTGCCGGGATTTCTATTATAAATTTGTTAATTCCCTTGCCCTTGTT
>NW_017670824.1:177599-271110 GCF_001879085.1 Nicotiana attenuata
TTCCACAATAGGCGCCAAAACGCTCCCGGGTATCCAAAACCCGAACCAGGCATACGCCCAAGTTCGAAATCATCATACGAACCTGCTGGAACCTTCAGATCCCGATTCCTAGGTCGTTTACTCAAAATCCAATCTTAGTTAATTCTTTCAACTTTAAGCTTCCGAAATGAGAATTCTCTTTCCAAATCAACTCCGAACTTCCCGGAATTTAATTCCGACCACGCGTACAAGTCATAATACCTGAAATGAAGCTGCTCATGGCCTCAGACTGCTGAACGACACGCTAGGGCTCAAAACGACCGGTCGGGTCGTTACATTCTCTCCCACTTAAACATACGTTCGTCCTCGAACGTGCTGAGAACTACACTGAAGTAGTCTGAACTCACTGTTTAACTTCTCATGCACCTTCCCGTGCTACCACACCTCAGTTGAGCACATCAGCTCGATCAATTCTAAAGATATTCCCTTTTATTCAAGCAAATAAGTCTTAGAGCCCAATTCCAACATTCGGAATTCTATGCCCGACCTGTTTCCAACATAAGATCACCATATCAATCACTATACGCTGTACCCAAACATGGCTGCATAACTTTGATGAATTCACACCTAGCATCACTTTACTCACCGGACCACAATAACATTTTCTGATCAACTTAGTCAAAATTCCACGAATCTGATGCTCCCATTGCACCCCATGACATACACAGGTCTTACTGTAACTCTTACAATGCCGCCACAACGGAAGAGATGTGCAGAAATTTCATAATCAAACTGCCGAGTCAACCAATCATTGAGTCTATACTTCTGACAAGAAACATTACCTCATTCCGAACCAAATAATGATCTTTGCTCCTTAATATATTTCACGTAATCAGATTGCACTGATCCTAAATCCAACAATCTCGTCTCACCCAGTACGAACTGCTCAGGAAATAAGCCACCCCGACATGACCAAAAGTCTCATATGATGCCACAATGTGCCAATAGGCTACCATATCAAACACGATATAAAGGAAAGCAAACTTTGAGAAGGAAACTCAACTACACCGCTCGGGAATCATACATGCGACGCGGTGGACTTAATTAACAAACACCCCGCTCGCGAATCATACATGCGACGTGGGCACATAGCTAATATAAGATTTCCTCATAAAATAGGAAACAAAACACATAAAAATAGATATGGGGATCTGTACTCAGCTTCACACTGTTGCGGCGCGCAACCCGATCCGAACAATATAACCATGGCGGCGTGCCACCCGATCCACCCATAAAACTCGCATAAGGAGATACGCACCGAGCTTGATTGCTCATTTCAATAATATACCAAATATCGGTCACAAGCACACTAAGTGCATAATTCCATTCCTGGGGAGACATATAGCGCCAGAAGCCACAAAACTCAAGCACGACTGAGGTGCGATATACGATTTGAAATCTCAAAAGCATCTTGCTCATATAATATCATCTCTACGCGGATCCTCAACATATCAGCAATTTCTCAAGCCGCCTCCCAACTCACACGGCGCAACGTATCACTACATGAAATATCTGACAACAAAATAACACCCTGACTACTCCTCCATAAGGAGCGCACTCAATAGACTAAGTGCCCTCCAGGCATATATTCTCAAATCAACAATATTATCACAACCTTCATACTTAGTTTAAGTCTTTAATCAATCATGTGACTACCTGCCACACTTATACAATCTTCCTGTGGGACACACTCCCACAACTTACCATAACTATTAACTGGGTCGTACCTCCAAACCACCGGCCGCACTAACGCTGAAAAGCGATCAAGAATCATTAACCAGGATGCAAAACTCTTTTTACAAAAAATCGATCTCAGGTGACGCTGGTGACAAAACCAACTTACCTTAAACATCGAAACTCCTTTCCTTCTCATCCGAGCTCGTGACATCCTTGTCAACACCGAACTGCTACCTTGATTTTCACTTCAAATTCCATACCACTCACTGCACTTAACATGCCAATATACGATAGAACTCGTTTTTCATCATAGCTTCGGAACCACTGTTAGATTGACACTTCATCATATAAAACCTTCCAGTTAAGTCACTTCAGGAGGACCATAGCAACACACAGTTGAATTCTCATGACCGTAGAATATGCAAATCTCTAAGTAGTGGTCTAAGCCACCATAGCCCTTCCGGAATCTACTTTCACATAACAAGCCATAACAGTAGAATGCATCTGAATAACATCAATTACGGCGGCTGACAAGCCTGATACGTACCGCCACAAATCACTTGCATAACTTGATCACGCTGAAGGAACTGATCACTACCACCAATATGCCAAATTCAACTATGGCTAATCAATCTACCTTCTTCCAATTTATCCTTGATTGCCTTAGAGATAATACTAACTCCATCCAACACATAACATACTCCATCTGCACCCATCTCGAGTGACCTCGACTCACGAGACCATGCTGTCCCGAATTCCGCGAACCACTTCATACCTTCCTTGTGCGCATATTCGCACCCTCAACTGATATGCCCATTCTGCTAATCCTTCTACGAATCCGAAGTCCTTCTTCATCTTTCTCTCAAGTGCTATACTGCAAGTCAAAACATCATAGAACATTCTGAGCCTCCACTCATAAGCTGCTACAAAGCTTGATTCTTAACTGTACTTATAGGCTCGAAATCAGTAGGCACCATACTTTACCTCTTTTGAATCCATTAGGACCGTTACTGAGAGCCATCCGCTCTGACTTGGTCCCGAATATAATCACTCCATAAATCTTATAACACATGAATACCCTCTCGACGAGGCACCCGGCGGAATTACTTCCTTTGAAACCTACATTTATACAAGGCATAAATCCTGATTCTTTCCCCAAGTCTGAACATGAGCCAATAAGGCCAACCATAGCATGCATTTCGACAATTCATTAGCTCGAATTACCACTTATGTTCCTTTTCCATAGCTGAAATAACCCATCAATATGCTAATCACCAGAAACCTCGCAAGTAATTAACCATGCAACCCCATCATAGGCGGTGGGACTCTCCCACTTAGCTCGAAGCCACTATTACACAACTCTAGAATTTACCAGGATTCTTAATCTCCTATTGACATAATCCTTGCGCAATCCACTGCCAACATGCTCGACATCTCACTGTAGAAACCCCCTTTTTCATACTCAGAATCATCAACAACATTTCGCACGACCGATCCCTTCGTTGTATAACCAATAGAATGCTTCGCAGAAGCTCGCCAACCATACGATCGCTAACCTGCTCACAGGGATGAACTACCCGTAGAAATCACTCCCGACATCTTCCAGCGCTGCTACACGGGGTAAAATCATTACGACATCAATACCCCATCCTGAGTCTGAGCTCACTTTCCAGCTGCCCAGGTCCATTTTCCCCTCGTGGACATCATTTAAATGTGCGGCAACGTCCTTCCAATTCAAAGTTATGCTGCATCCTTCGTCATTTAAGCGGCTCCTTTCCGTTATATTAAATCTCCTGCTGCACAAGAACCCCTACTTCAAATTAGATCCGTAGGCTTCAATCGCCAAGCACTATAATCCCCAAATCACTCAAGACTTTCCTTAAGGTGCGTAACCATCCTACCACCAAGCCCATATGCAGCATCCGCCGCTCTTCCACTTTGGGCAAACCCACTTCTTTAATCAGCTACCTGACCTTTGCTTCATACACCTGGCCTTTTAGAAGTTTAAAACTCCGCCTGACACTTCCCGCACGCATTTCTCATCTTTTGCTGCTCGGTTGTTGCCTTAATAAAATCTATCTTCATAGCACTTGAGTCCACAAATCGCTACCAACTTTAAACCTTTCCGTAGGTCATCCTTCTCGAACCGCCAACATTAGAAATACTGATTCAATCCTGAACCACCGCACCCTGCAATATCTGACAGTTGCATCTCTGATACTATTTCACAATCTCTTGCCCCAAAGGCGAATTGTAGAAGATTATAACACCGACACACTTAATACGTTCAATTAGGACAACAACACCCCAACATAGAAGAAAACTCCACTACGCTTGCAAATACCAAGTCTCATTACTTCCACCAGCCCACATCTGACCATCCTTAGTTCGATTGCCTTTCCCCTGCCGGGAATAAAACTACTGAATCTCTTGGTTATGCACTGAGTAAACCTCCCTTCAAGTCNGAATATTTGAGGTAAGTGTTTGGTTTAACCCTAGCTTGAGGGATTAGGAGTTGAGTCTTAATTGCTATGTGGTATTTGTCGAGTACGATGTGTAGGCATGGTAACGAGTATCTACACGTTGGTGTCTAGCATGACCGTGGGTCTTTAGATTGTGAATATTTTGAATTCGCTATATTCTAATGCCTTGGTGATGGTTTTTAATTGTTGGTGATGATTCTTAATTGTTGAGAAAGGTTTGTGAAAGTATATGAAATAATTGAACCCTTTGGAGCATTGGCTAAAGTTGTAAAGTGAGATATGAAATGAAAGTGAAAGAAGAGAATGAGTTGTTAAATTGCTCCCTTGCCGGGATGTTGAGATTGTTGAGGTTATGCCCTTGCCGGGATTAATTGTTTAATTGTGTTCCCTTGCCGGGATTTCTATTATAAATTTGTTAATTCCCTTGCCCTTGTTCGTGATTGTTGTTTGGGTGAGGAAGAGTGTTAAAGCACGAAGGGTGATGCCGTGCATTGTTTGTTTATGGTAAGGAAAGAGTGTAAAGCACGAAGGGTGATGCCGTGCATTGTTTGCTTATTATGAGGAATGAGTGTTAAAAGCACGAAGGGCGATGCCGTGCCGCACGATGTACCATTCCGTGCCGATCCTATTCATTATATGTGAGGAACGAGAGTAAAAGCACGAAGGGTGATGCCGTGCACTTGTTGATCTCTGTTTCATTACTTATGATTGTGTTGTGTTATTTCCTTCGTTACTAGACGACTCTTATTTGGAAATTGTTATTTCCCTACATCATGCTTCCCCCCTTCCATGCTGTTTATCTGTCTTGTATTTCGATTCCGCTGTATATATATGAAATTGCACAGGTTTATGTGGTAGTCCGGTCTAGCCTTGTCACTACTTCGCCAGCTTTAGGCTAGGCACTTACCAGCACATGGGGTCGGTTGTGCTGATACTACACTCTGTGCTCTTCTGCACAGATCCAGCTTTTGGACAGCAGCAGCAGTAGCGTGGGAGCAGACCTTCAGTCCAGTGAGACACCGAGGTAGCCTTCCAGGAGTCCGCAGGCTCGGCGTCTCCTCTATCCTTTATTTTAGTCTGTTATCTCAATGTATTCAAGACAAACAGTTATATTTTCTTTCAGACGATTGTATTCAGTATTCTTAGTAGTTCATGAGTATTGTGACACCAGTCTTGGGTAGAGGCTTATGTTGAATTTTCCGCATTTTCATTTAGTTTTCTATAATTTAAGACTACCGCTTATTATTTAATTCCGTTGCTTTTATATTATTGCCGATAATTGTTAAAAGGGATTATGTTATTAATGAAAAAGTAATTAAATTTTGGCTTGCCTAGCTCCCATTAGTAGGCGCCATCACGACTCCCGAGGGTAGGAAATCCGAGTCGTGACGAATTGGTATCAGAGCTCTAGGTTACATAGGTCTCACAACTCACGGACTAGCTTAGTAGAGTCTGAGGGATCGGGTACGGAGATGACTGTATTTTATCCCCCAGAGGTTGCAGAATTAGGAAAAGTTTCACATTTGTTCTTTCTTGTCGTACGGTTTGGTTTCTCAATGCTAATTGAATTTCTACTCTGTTATTTCGCATATGGCAAGAACACGCGCTTCCTCATCTACCGATCAGCAGTCCGAGCCCCAGGCAGCTCCCACTAGGGGCAGAGGGCGAGGCCGAGGCCGTGACAGAGGTCGAGGTAGGGGCAGAGCTAAGCCCCGAGCAGCAGCACCAGCGGCGCAGCCTCAGGTTGATTTTGACGAGGAGGTTTCAGCCCCAGCAGTTCCGGTGGGCCCATCTCAGGTCCCAGAGGGGTTTATTGCTACCCCAGTTCTTCAAGACGCTCTGGTCCGATTAGTAGGCCTCATAGAGAGTGTCACCCGAGCAGGATTGCTTCCTGTAGCACCAGCCACTTCTCAGGCTGGAGGAGGAGCCCAGACTCCTGCTACACGTACTCCGGAGCAGGTAGCTCCCTAGATTTAGGTTCCATTGGTTCAGCAAAGCCGTAGCAGTTCAGCCGGGCGTAGTGGCTCAGACCGGCGAGGAGGCAGCCATGTCTGCCGATGCATTGTGGAGGCTGGATAGGTTCACCAAGGTTTTCACATCTACATTCCGCGGTGCATCTACTGAGGATCCCCAGGATTACCTAGATAGTTGCCATGAGGTTCTTCGAAACTTGGGGATCGTTGAGACCAATGGGGTCGACATTGCTACATTTCGCCTGTCCGGATCCGCCAAGACATGGTGGAGGGGTTATTGCTTAGCCAGGCCAACCGGATCACCAGCCTTGACATGGGAGCAGTTCACACAGCTATTTCTGGAGAAGATTCTCCCTATTACTCAGAGAGAGGCTTATCGGAGGCAGTTCTAGCGCCTCCAGCAGGGTTCCATGACGGTCACCCAGTACGAGACCAGTTTCATTGACTTAGCCCGCCATGCCCTTATTATACTCCCCACTGAGAGGGAGAGAGTGATACGGTTTATTGATGGACTCATTCAGCCGATTCGTCTCCAGATGGCTAGAGAGACGGGGAGTGGTATCACTTTTCAGGAGGCGTCCAATGTGGCCCGGTGGATTGAGATGGTACTATCGCAGGGGGGTGGTCATGTGGGAGACAAGAGAGCCCGTCATTCCGGCAGATTCAGTGGTACCTCGTCTGGAGGTAGAGATTCATATGGTAGAGGCCATCCTCCTAGGCCCTTTCAGTCAGCTCTCTAGATTTCTTACGGTGCATCAGGTGGCCGTGGTTCTTATGCACACTATTCTGATCAGCAGCCATTCAGTGCACCGCCAGCTCCTATCAGCGCACCGCCACTTCAGAGTTTCCGTGGTGGTCAATAAGGTCGACAGGCCAGCAGACTCAGCAGCCGAGGGCTTGTTACACTTGTGGCGACACGGGTCATATTGCCAGATTTTGCCCTCAAGCACCGAGCAGTTCTCAGCACCAGGGTTCTCGTACCATGGTTCAGGCACCAGGTGTTCCATAGCTAGCCCAACCAGCTAGAGTCGGGGGTAGAGGTGCTAGAGGTGAAGGGAGAGGTCCTAGAGGTGGAGCTCAGGCCGCCAGGGTGGAGGCTAGCCAGCAGCAGATCGACCTAGGGATATGGTTCAGGGTGGTGGGGCCCAGCCCCGTTGTTATGCTCTTCAGGCTAGGCCCAAGGCTGAGGCTTCAGATGCAATCATTACAGGTACGGTTCTGGTTTGTGATCGAGATGCTTCAGTACTATTTGATCCAGGGTCTACGTATTCATACGTTTCATCTTATTTTGCACCGTGCTTGGTCATGCCTAGTGATGCATTGGGTGTTCCTATTTATGTGTCTACACCGGTGGGTGACACTATCGTGGTCGACTGAGTCCATTGTTCTTGTATTGTAGTGATTGGGGGTCTTGAGACCCGTGTAGATTTGTTGCTCTTAGATATGGTTGACTTCGATATCATATTGGGGATGGACTGGTTATCACCCTATTACACTATCTTGGACTGCCATGCCAAGACTGTGACCTTAGCTTTGCCGGGTATGCCTCATTTAGAGTGGAGAGGTACTCCAGGTCATTCTACCCGTAGTGTTATTTCATACGTGAAGGCTCGACGTATGGTCGAGAAGGGGTGTTTGGCCTATTTGGCTTATGTCCGTGATTCCAGTGCTGAGGTCCCTCCTATTGATTCTATACCTATTATCCGGGAGTTTCCTGATGTTTTCCCTTCAGACATGCCGGGTATGCCACTCGACGGGGACATTGATTTTTGTATTGATTTGGCTCCGAGCACTCAGCCCATTTCTATCCCGCCATATCGTATGGCCCCGCCGGAGTTGAAAGAGTTAAAGGACCAGTTGTAGGATTTACTGGAGATGGGTTTCATTAGTCCCAGTGTTTCGCCTTGGGGCGCGGCGGTGTTATTTGTCAAGAAGAAGGATGGATCAATGAGGATGTGCATAGATTACCGGCGATTGAACAAGGTAACGATCAACAATAAGTATCCACTGCCGAGGATTGATGATTTGTTCGACCAGCTTCAGGATGCCAGGGTATTCTCCAAGATTGTCTTGCCATCTGGCTACCATCAGTTGAGGATTAGGGCATCCGATGTCCCTAAGATAATTTTCTGCACTCGGTACGGGCCATATGAGTGTTTAGTCATGTCATTTGGGTTGACCAATGCCCCAGCAACGTTTACGGAGTTGATGAACCGAGTGTTCAGGCCTTATTTGGATTTGTTCGTCATAGTTTTCATTGATGATATATTGATATATTCTCGCAGCCAGGAGGAGCACGAGCAACACCTTAGAGTGGTTCTTCAGATTCTGAAGGATAGTCAGTTATATGCCAAGTTCTCCAAGTGCGAGTTCTGGCTGAGTTCAGTTGCATTTCTGGGTCACGTTGTATCAACAGAGGGTATTCAGGTGGACCCGAAGAATATTGAGGCAGTCAAGAACTGGCCTAGACCATCATCAGCTACAGAGATTCGGAGTTTCTTGGGGTTGGCAGGCTACTATCATCGGTTTGTTGAGGGGTTTTCATTTATTGCAGCCCCGATGACCAGGTTGACCCAGAAGGGTGCCCAGTTCAGATGGTCGGGGGAGTGTGAGGCGAGCTTTCAGAAGCTCAAGACAGCTCTGACTACGGCACCGGTGTTGGTTTTGCCCACAGGTTCAGGGCCTTACACAGTTTATTGTGATGCTTACCGTATTGCGCTTGGTGTAGTGTTGATGCAGGATGGCAAGGTCATTGCCTATGCTTCGCGGCAGTTGAAGATTTATGAGAAGAACTATCCAGTGCATGATTTAGAGTTGGTAGCCATAGGTCACGCATTGAAGATTTGGAGACATTATTTGTATGGCGTGGCATGTGAGGTGTTCACTGATCACAAGAGTCTTCATTACTTGTTCAAGCAAAAGGAGTTGAATTTGAGGCAGAAGAGGTGGTTGGAGTTGTTAAAAGATTATGATATCACCATCTTATATCACCCGGGGAAGGCCAATGTGGTGGGCGATGCTTTGAGTAGGATGTCAGCCAGTATGGGTAGTCTTGCTTATATTCCGGTCAGTGTGAGGCCACTTACCTTGGATGTTCAGGCTTTAGCCAATCAGTTTGTGAGGCTGGACGTTTTTGAGCCCAGTCGGGTGTTAGCTTGCACGGTCACTCGTTCTTCATTATTAGAGCGTATCTGTGATCGGTAGTTTGATGATCCCCATCTGTGTGTCCTTAGAGACACGGTGCAGCGAGGAGGTGCCAACCAGGTTACATTAGATGTTGATGGAGTCTTGAGATTGCAGGGGCGAGTTTGTGTGCCCAATGTGGACGGGCTTCGAGAGTTGATATTGGAGGAGGCCCATAGTTCCCGATACTCTATTAATCCGGGCGCCGGGAAGATGTATCAGGATTTGCGGTAGCATTATTGGTGGCGTAGAATGAAGAAGGATATTGTGGCATATGTGGCTCGTTGTTTGAATTTTCAGCAGGTTAAGCACGAGCATCAGAGACCTGGTGGTTTATTTCAGAAGATTGAGCTTCCCGAGTGGAAGTGGGAGCGGATCACTATGGACTTCGTTACTGGACTTCCGCTGACTCGAAAGAAGTTCGATGCGATATGGGTCATTGTTGATAGGCTGACCAAGTCAGCGCATTTCATTCCTGAGGCAGTCTCCTATTCTTCTGAGAGGTTTGCTGAGATCTATATTCGGGAGATTGTTCGCCTTCATGGTGTGCCCGTGTCTATCATTTTGTATCGGGGTACGCAGTTTACCTCGCGCTTCTGGAGAGCGATTCAGCGAGAGTTTGGCACACGAGTTGATTTGAGCACAACATTTCATCCCCAGACGGACTGTCAGTCCGAGCGGACTATTCAGATTCTAGAGGATATGCTTCGAGGTTGTGTTATTGACTTTGGAGGTTCGTGGGATCAGTTCTTGCCTTTAGTGGAGTTTGCCTACAACAATAGCTACCAGTCGAGCATCCAGATGGCCCCTTATGAGGCTTTATATGGTAGGTGGTGTCGGTCTCCGGTTGGATGGTTTGAGCCGGGAGAGGCTCGATTGTTGGGTACGGATTTGGTTCAGGAGGCCTTGGACAAGGTCAAGATCATTCAAGATAGGCTTCGTTCAGCTCAGTCCAGGGAAAAGAGCTATGCAGATCTATGAACGGTACGGTCACAGCAAATCATACCGTACTTATCCGGACGAATTCGCCCTCACCTCATTGGGGCACATCCACCGAAGGGTATTTGTGTTTATGTTCTGTTTCTTGGGGATGATAGTTTTTCCAACAAAGAAAGAAAGAATCCATACCAGACTGGCCATGGTCACTAAAACCTTAATGGAAGGAATCAACGGGCAGCCATTCAGCCTTGTGCCATTGATAGTTGCAGAAATATACCGAGCCCTAGAAAGATGTCAACAAGGGGCCAAACATTTTGAGGGATGTAATTTGCTACTCCAATTATGGCTCATGGAACATCTCCAAAGGGGTGACTACCGGTAGGAAATCCATCGTAAAGACCGGGGTGATCATATCGCTTTTCATCACCAAAAGCGAATGAATTATATGCCCAACATGTTCGCCCAACCAGAGAATGCTAGAAAATGGGTCGAACTCTTCGACAATCTTACTGAAGACCGGGTGCAATGGATGTTTGAGTGGTTCCCTACTGAAGAATTCATCATACGGTCCAGGGATGCGTTATTTCTGATACTGATCGGATTAAGAGGGACCTACCCATATGTCCCTACCCGGGTTATAAGACAGGCAGGTAGGAAACAGGTTATACCAAGGATCGACAAGATGAGCCATTTTCGAGCCGACTTCCAAGATGACGACAGTCCGTACAGATGCCAGGCTCAGCATATGTGGCATTGTGAAATTGTCTTGGGAAGAGACACCATCGAACCAGATCGCTACCATGCTGGTTGTACTCCACACTATCTAGGCTGACTGGAGGACAGTCACAATGACTTAGGTCAGCCCAGATTCGTTAGAGGTCACAGGATCATTGATGAAAAGGCTGAAGCGCAGGTAAAATACAACCAACTGCGCAAGAGGATGCGGGAGTGTGAAAACGAGCACCGTGAAATACAAGAAGCCAATCAAAAGCTAATTGGAGAATGGAAAGATATGGCTGTCAGCGCCAACAAACGACTGATCTGTTTGGAGCGGGGCATAATGGAGCTGGAAAAGACGTTTCTGAAAAAGGTTGAAGATTGACGGGTTGCTGAAGGAAATGAAGGAGGACATCTGGCGAGGGCCTACTTGCTGCTGGGACTGCGCGAGCTGGGAGAACTGTACGAGGGAGCCAACATTGCCGAGTCTGGGGAAGGATCTTCTAGGACCAAGTAGATAGGAATTTATTTTTGCTTTACAAATGTAATAAGGTCTATGGCCACTAGTGAAACTTTTATTTCCTGTTATTTAGTGTCATTTTGGGATTCGTCTTATTTTTTATCAATAAAATGAGGCATTTAGCATTCTACGTTCTCCAAATTTACTTGTCGCGAGGCCTACCTCGGGCACAACGAGGCTCCCAAATTAGGACACAATTTATATTCTTACACTATGTGTTTAAATATTGCAACGTTTTCTTCTCACGGTCCCTACTGACTCGTTACCTTTTGTTTTCACTTTTGCTTATTCCCCTCCCCAAAGGTTAGTTCGTACACTCTGGCATCGTCATCGTATTCCACAAGATCCAAGGGTTCTCTGCCTCCACCTCCTCCGCGTCCTATCAAGAACAAGGGAAAAATGGAAGATTTGAGTAACATCAGAAAGGAGAGCTCAATTGAAAGGGTAGAGACTTCTCAGGGTATTCAGGTTTCCAAGGAAAGTGCCTCCCAGCTCGAACAGAAGTTATTGAAATTTCAGGAAGAACTGGACTAAGTTCGGAACTTGGCAGGCTTGTCATTTTCCCTCACTACCCCGGATATCAGCTTCCCCAACGCTCAAAATCCCACACCTCCTCAAAACATCCCGAAGCCACAAAACCAATCCACTCCCCATCACCGTTGCAACACATGCCACACTTCAAGCAACACCCCGCTGCTCATCCCCGAACCACTAAACTCCACAAATGATCATCACCACAACACCCCCATCTATGTAGAAACCATGCCACACCCCATTCAGCCCCCCTCGAGCACACCTGAGTCTGATGACAAAGACTCTCTTATCAAGAATCTAGCCGCAGAACTCAAGAAGCTGACTAGCCGAGTTCAGGGTGTTGAAGGAAGCAAGGGGATCGAGGGACTGAATTACGAAGACCTTTGCATTCAACCAGATGTCAAACTGCCCAAGGGGTACAAACCTCCCATGTTCTAAATGTTTAATGGTACATGGGATCCCAGGGTACACTTGAGGACATACTGCGACAAGCTGGTCGGAGTAGGGATAGATGAGAGAATCTGGATGAAGCTTTTCATGAGAAGCCTGAAAGGAGATGCTCTGTCTTGGTACATTAGCCAAGACCCCAAGAAGTGGTCAAACTAGGTTAGTATGGCGTCTGACTTCATGGACAGGTTAAGGTTCAACATGGAGAATGCACCGGATGTGTTTTATATTCAGAATTTAAAGAAGAAACCTACAGAAACGTTCCGTGAGTATGCCACTCATTGGAGGTCAGAGGCTGCTAAGGTTCGACCTGCTTTAGGGGAAGAACAGATGAACAAATTTTTCGTCAGAGCTCAGGATCCGCAATACTATGAAAGACTGATGCTGATCGAGAACCATAAATTTTCTAACATCATCAAGCTGGGAGAAAGGATTGAAGAGGGCATCAAAAGCGGTATGGTCACTAACTTTGAAGCTTTGCAAGCCACCAAGAAGAGGGACGTAAGTGCCGTAATGGTTGCACAGAAACCAAATCACCAGTCAAATATCAGACCTACCCGATATATCAACTTACATATCAACCCACTCCAAATTTCCAGGCACCCGCACCTACCTATCAGTCACCTCTACCTCCCACATATCAACCCACTTCACCTAAATATTCCCAACCCGTACAAGTCTACCAAGCCTACAACACTCAACCATCCCACTACCAATCACCTCCCACTCGCCAAAACTTTCCTAGACCCCGACCAAATTTTACCGCAGACCTCCAAAATAATACACCGCCATTGCCGAGCCAATCGACCAGCTGTACGAAAGATTCAAAGCTGCTGGTTATGTCACCCCTGTCCCTGCCATAACTCCTGAAAACCCTCCCCAATAGATTAGCCCAAACAAAACCTATGCATACCATTATGTCATGAAGGGACATACTACTGATGAGTGCCGCTCCCTGAAGGACAAGATCCAGGCTTCAATTGATAACAACATTATCGTGGCAAAGGAGCCTGCTCCGAACGTCCGCAACAACCCTCTACCAGACCACAAGGGTGGAGGCGTTCATATGATTGAAATAGAAGATGATTAGGATCCCGAAGGATCAATCGGTTTGATCACGGAAGGTGACGATCCAAAGAAACCAACAGTCACTCTTAACCCGATTGTGGTCCAAATTCAGCCTTCTGAAGATGCTGAGGTGAACATGTCCATACCGCTTGAGTTTGAAGCACCAGCCTCTGCAAAGACGCCAACACCAATCGAGGTCGAGTTTGGGTCCCCAAAGGCGCCTGAGCCCTTTGAAGTTGTTGTATTACCTTCCAAGGCAAGGGTGCCTATTCCAGTAGCAATGACAATCGTAACACCATTCCACACAAAAGCTATACCGTGGGACTACACAGCCGAGGAAAGAAGAAAGGGAAAAGCCAAGTTTGGGGAAACAGTTGCAGCGCAGGGTATGACAAGAACCGCCAGGGTTTATACCCCAGAACACTTAGCTGAGACAAGTAAGCATACCCCTGGCCGACAAGCCATCATTGAAACTAGACCCGGTGATCTTTGGAGAAAGATACAAGCCAAGGAATACTCGGTCATTGACCAGATGAACAAAACACCGGCACAAATTTCTATCTTGGCTTTATTACAAAGTTCTGATGCACACAANGACTGAAACTACTTGTTATCATCATAATTTGGGCTGATTGCCATGTTTGGGCTTCGTGCCAACTATGTGAATCCTTCAGGGATTGATATCACTGTTTTCGCATTATTTTGCATACTATTTGATCTCGGTCCAGGGTTTTAATACTGATTTGCAAACTCAGCCATTTTTCTAAGATTTGAAAACTTAAACAACATTTTATTGACGTTTTGAGCTGAGAACTGTTATTTTAATATTGCCCAAGTGGCTTATGTGCATTTCTGGACTGAGGATGGATCGGGCTGCGCGCCGCAGCAGTGTTATAGTGATTTCTGGACATATGGTTGGCTCGGGCTGCACGCCGCAGCGGTACTGTATTGATATTGAGGCCGAGGGCCTGGTTGATGCCACGAGATGGCTTGATTATTGCGCTTGGGCTGAAGGAGCCCCTCCGGAGTCTGTACACACCCCCAGTGAGCGCCTCGGCGTTAAATACATGGTTGGCTCGGACTGCACGCCGCAGTAGGTACCTGAGTGTACCGGTCATATGCATTGCATTGCACTCATGCATTGGTTCCTGTTTGTATTACGTGTCATGACATTCAGCACTCTCATTTCATTGGCATCCATGCTACTTCTTGTACTGTTTACCAGATACCCTGGTGTTATTTGTTAATGGAGTGCTGTGCCTGAGGGGCTGACTTACGTGCTGACTTGCACTATCTGTTTCGCATTCATTTGCTTAACTGTTGAAAAAGATATTTTCAAAAGAGGTTTGTAACTGAGCCCAGATAGATTTTCTAAAGGATTTCACGGTTTTACTGTTTTCTCAAAGGGTTGCACTGTGCTATATAGCATGATGGCGTGCCTTTCGTGATTTCTTGCTGCTCAGTTATTATTTACTTTTATTACTCACTGAGTTGGAGTATTCACTTTACTCCCTGCACCTCGCGTGCAGATGCAGGTATTGGTTACCCGGTAGCGGGTTGAGTTGGTTGAGGATTTGCTATCGTAGCTGAGCAAGGTGACCGCCGGCGTTCGCGGCACCGGACTTCGTCTTTTGACTCTAAATTTTATTTTGTATATTATCGGCCTTGTAGTTGTGTTCAGATTTCTTTAGATGCTCGTGACTTGTGACACCCCGATCGGGCTATGTAGGGTTGTAAATTATCTGTTATAAATGCCATTTAGTCGTATTTATCCATTCATTTATGTTTAATAATTGTTAAAGAGACGAATTGGGTTAGTTGGTTGGCCTTGTCTCCACGAGAGGCGCCATCACGACCGGGTTTGGAAATTGGGTCGTGACAGTTGCGCCGTTGGTCGTATCGTAACATGTCACCCAACTGAAGGAGAACGATATTATCTCAGACTACTGTTGCTAAATGTGAGAGGACCGAAATCATATGCAGATCTTCGAACTATAAATGGGGAACGTTATAATACTTTTAGAGAATCCGCAGAAAAAAGGGGGCTGTTATACTGTGATAACAGTTTAATTGATTGCACGGCAGAGGCAGCAAGTTACCAAATGTCATATAGTTTAAGGCGTTTATTTGCTACATTATTAGTGGATTGTAATCCAGCTAATCCAAAAGAAATAGGAAACAATTTGAAGAGTCAATGTCAGAAGATTACAAAGTGTTACCTAATGTTAAAAGAAAAGATATCCAATATCAAGTTTTAAATCAGATCAATGATATTTTACACTCTATGGGTCATTATGTAAATGAATATGATCTTATCCCAGAAACAGTTCAACTATCTATACTGGAAAAAGAAGCGAAGGAGGTATTCTTTGAAAGAACCATCAGGGTTAGTGAAGAGGATATACTGTTACACAAAAAACTGAACACAAAACAATTGAAAGCATACAATGTGATTATTGACCAAGTATTTTCCAAGAAACCAGGAGCTTTTTTTATCGATGGTCCAGGAGGGACTGGAAAAACTTTCTTATATCGTGCTTTATTAGCGACTATACGTAGTAAAGGGTACATAGCTCTAGAAACTGCTACTTCTGGCGTTACTACTTCAATTCTTCCAGGTGGACGAACTGCACATTCACGTTTCAAAATACCTATAGACATTGATTAAAATTTCAGCTGTAACATTAGCAAACAAAGCTCAACTGCATGTCTGTTTCGTGATGCAAAATTAATTGTATGGGATGAAGTATCTATGGCTAAAAAACGAATGCTTGATGTTTTTGACTTGCTCTTAAAAGATCTTATGGATACAAATATTCTATTTGGGGGAAAAGTTGTTGTTTTTGGAGGTGACTTTAGACAAACTCTTCCAGTAGTTCGAAACGGGAATAATGAAGATTTTATTAGTGAAAGTTTACTATATTCTACCATTTGGGACGAACTTGAAAAATTGCAATTATCTGAAAATATGAGGGCAAAAACAGATCCCGCTTTTTGTGATTACTTGATAAGAATTGGAAATGGACAAGAGAGGGTAAACTTTAATAACAAAATTGACCTTCCAGATTCTATGATTATTCCTTTTACAACTGAAGAAGAATCTCTAAACCATTTATTCGCTATGACATTCTCAAATGTACACACATCCTCCTCTAATTCTTTTCTTGCAGATTCTCGCGTTGTTCTAACGACGAAGAATGATTTTGTAAATGAAATCAACGATATTCTTATAGCAAAATTTCCAGAAAAAGCTACTACATTTGTTGGTAATGACGAAACTGTTGAGCCTAATGATCAAAGTCAATTTGAAGACCTATTACACACTTTGAATCCTGCTGGTTTACCTCCTTACAAATTAACTTTGAAAGAGAACTGCCCCATTATATTGTTGCGCAATTTGAATCTGTATGAAGGTTTATGCATGGTACACAGTTGATATGCTGCGATATTAAGACACATGTTATCAGTGCTAAGATCGCGACAGGCGATTTTAAAAATAAGCACGTATTTATCCCAAGAATACCATTATTATCTTCACAAGACGAAAGATTACCAGTTCAATTTAAAAGAACACAGTTCCCAGTAAGATTATGCTATGTTATGACTATAAATAAGGCGCAAGGTCAAACTCTGGATTTTGTCGGAATATATTTGCGAGAACCTATTTTTTCACACGGTCAACTTTATGTTGCCTTATCGAGAGCAAAAAGTACAAATTGCGTCAAAGTGCTAATCCGACCGCCCACGCTAGCCAATCGTGATGACCATTCTACATATAATATCGTTTATGACGAAATCATCCAAAGAGCGTCCTTGTAAGTCTTCTGCTACCCCAAAATACAATAATTTTTTGTTTTATTTTGTCCTTTTACTAACATATATTTTGTTGCATTTTTTATACGCTTAGCAGTACTCACATCTATTTTTTTTTCCTTTTTGGTCAAATAGGCGATGAGGTTAAGAGTGGATTTCTACTTACCTCGAGCTTCGAAACAAGGTCAGTAATGAAAGTTCACGATCATAGATTTATATTACTACTTATAAGATCTTATTTGATCAGATATGATTGATCCACTTATCTTACCACAAATTTGATTTTAACAAAATCAGTAATTGGGTTTATGCAGGTAAAACAAAAAAAATCATCTTGTGCAGTTCAATTTGGAGATGATGTGTTAAGTTTGGTGGTGGAACCTCATGTTGATCATTCATTAGTAATGGCTCTTGTGACTGTTTATGGCTTGATACAACAAAGATCAATTGGGAATGTTTGCTCTATATTACTAAATTTATACGATAAATGTATGGTTAAATATGCTATTATAAGTTTAAAGCACGCGCTAACTATTGTTCTGGTCCACTTATGGCAGGAAATATCAATTATTTTTTGACAAGGACATGCTACTTTGTTCAGTGATTGTGGATTCAACCTACTTTGATTCTAATATTTTCTATTTCTTCAAGTTGTTCTTGGTTCTGCAATTAAGGTATTGTGTCAAGAGTTCGACTTATTTATACTGGATGTAAGCTACATACTTAATTCTCCAGTAGCTGGTCTACGTCTAGAATCAATGCATTAGTAAGAATAAGATGATGTCACTGTGAGATGGAAGAATATGTATGGTATTATCCAACGGCACCGTCTCTGATTTACCTTTTCATTGTAGCTTCTTTTGGATATGCACATATAGACATAGAGGGAAATTCGAAAGGCTGAGCAAGATGATATTTGTTGTCATTGTTTTGTAAACCAGCTTATGGTTGTTTTGAATTCTAAAATATTTGATTGCTCATTGTGATCATCGCAAATATACATTTCTATAAGTTGTTGTGCTTCTGCTAAAAATGACATTGCATTTCTTGGTGTATCTGTACTATAGAAAAGACATATTATATGGTATTGAAACAAAAAATTCCTAAATAGGCTGGAATGGATATAGAGCTTTCATATCATTGACCCCCATTAGTTTGGTATTGAGTCATTTTTGAGTGACTAATTAATTATCTTTTCTAGAATGTAAAAATAGCTTGCTGCTTTGTAGTTGCTTTAAAGAATTTACTTTATCCAATTTCAGATGTCGAGTTGTCAAATAACAGACAGAAGAGAATTCTTTTGTCTTGCCTCCCTTTTTTCTTTAGGTTTCTTGGTGCTTTTGCCATGCTCAATCTGTCATTCGGCCACAACTTACAACTTGCATCTGCTTTGTTGTGCCTGATAGGTGGTAGTGCTGCTCAGGCAGTAGCAGATGTTACTATTGATGCCTGTGTCACAGAGAACAGTATAAGCCATCCTTCTCTTGCCAGTGACATGCAAAGCTTGTGTGGAGTGAGTTCTTCAATCGGGCAACTGATTGGGTACACTATCAGTGGATTTTTGGTTCATCTAATTGCATCTAAGGTTTGGTATCGCTGGCTTAATTCTATCATTATCGATAGAATATTGAGCTAGAGTTTCGACGTGTGAGCTTAGTGTCATTACATTTCTAGTTGAGGGTATTGTTGACTTTATACTTATACGTGCCTTCCTGTGGCAATAGAACAGGCACGTCTATTTGGTTTTAATCTGGTTCTAGAATTATTCTTCATTTTCCTTTCTCTTTAGCTTCTTCATCTCTCTTTCACCGTCTGGGAAGACGCTTCACCAATTGGGTTTTAGATCAGATCTTCTTCTATTTGATTCGTGATTATTTTTCTATTTTTAAGGTAACCAAATTTCTCATCATGTTCTCCAATCCGGATAGGATTTTCACTGCTGAAAATCCGTTGAGAATTATTTAAGATTTTTGATTTATTCTGTTTACCTATGTCTAGGGAGTACCATATGGAAAGAGGTTAAGAGATGCACGAGAAGATTCTAGGTGGTATTTGCTTATGCCTTTTATATTACTAGAAGCTCCATTGTCAGGATTCAAAGGTGAACATGGAGTTTGTGGAGGGTTCCCATAAAACTCTAAATGGATGAGCTGCTTAAATAAGATGTCTGGTGGACCCTGGGTTTATGGCATGTTTTTTTGTCTCCTTAATTCACATTGCTTAAGAAACGGCAGATTTGCTACAGGACTTGCATTTGGATTCCGAGAATAAGTCCCTTCAAGCTCGTGACTCATCAAAGCAGGTACTGGTTGTTGCTTTAAATCTTGAGATTAATTTTGACTTTCCAATGCATGCCACTAAATGAAAATTTTGGCATCTTTGCTGTATTTTTTCATTAATGTTTGACAACATAGGATGTCTTGGTTGAGTTGAAAATTAACTCCCTTTACAGTCAATCCCTCTTTCTTGATAAAAAGGTTTCATCTGTTCAATATGCACCTGTTGAACCTGGCACCATGGCGAATGGAATGAACAAGCCATTTGAGAGACCAACAACCCCTTCAATCAGGATTTCACAGGGCCAAGCATGTTTTACAGCCCAAACGGATACACATCTCCAACATACCCTTCTTAAAACTATTATGGAGGTAACAAACACCAGACTGTATAGAGAGTGTTGTTTATCAATTGATAAAATGCTTAACAGCATGTTGTGTTGCCCATTATTTTGATTCGTCATTGGACATTCAGCTAAATTACATGATATACAGTTGTTAGTAAGGATAAGCTGCTAGGCAATTCTGAAATATCTAGGTAGAATTAGGATTGAAGGTCAAGAAGGTCTTTTACTTGGTTACCTTTTGATGGTATATATTTCATTCTATCAACAAAGCTTCTGCCTGTTCATCCTCCTGTGATATGGTTTTAATATAGGTTATGATGGATCATCAGGCAATGAGTGGGATGGATTTGCAAGCGCCGATGGAGTTGAAATGCCTCAAGTAATTTTTTTTAAAAATTAGCTATGTTTCCTTTTTTTATTTGTTTATTTTCCATCTATAGAATTTTGCCTTGAAATTGATTTTCTAGAATTTCATTGNACTGTGCTCATGTCGAGGAAGAAGCAGACAGAAAGCCTTGGTTTCATGACATCAAGGAATTTTAAGCCAAAGGAGAATATCCAGAGCTTGCAAATGCTACTCAGAAACGCACACTTCGAAGATTGTCCAACAATTTCTTCCACAACGGAGGAATTCTGTATAGAAGAACTCTTGATTTGGGTTTGCTAAGGTGTGTTGACACAAAGGAAGCATCAAAACTGCTAGACGAAATTCATGCCGGGAGTTGTGGTCAGCATATGAATGGTTTTGTCTTAGCCAAGAAGATACTCCGGGCAGGTTATTTTTGGATGACTATGGAGACGGACTGCATCCAGTATGTTTGAAAGTGCCACCGTTGCCAGATCCATGCAGATATGATAAAAGTGCCTCCAAATGAGCTTAATACAACAAGCTCGCCATGGTCGTTCGCCGCATGGAGAATGGATGTTATCGCACCAATCGAACCTGCCGCATCAAATGGGCACAGGTTTATCCTAGTAGCAATTGACTATTTCACCAAATGGGTTGAAGCAGCATCTTACAGAGCAGTGACCAAGAAAGTCGTGGCAGACTTTGTCTGTGACCGTATCGTTTGTCGATTCGGAATTCCAGAATTAATTATTACTGACAATGGTTCCAACCTCAACAGTGATTTGATAAAAGCCATGTGCGAAACTTTCAAGATCAAACACAAGAATTCCACAGCTTACAAGCCTCAGATGAACAGAGCTGTAGAAGCCGCCAATAAGAACATCAAGAAGATATTGAGAAAGATGGTAGAAAAGCATAAGCAGTGGCATGAGAAGCTGTCATTTGCTTTGTTAGGGTATCGCACCACAGTCCGCACATCGACTGGTACAACTCCCTATATGCTGGTTTATGGTACAGAAATGGTCATCCCCGCCAAGGTAGAAATTCCATCCCTAAGAATCATACAGGAAGCAGAAATCGACGATGCAGAATGGGTAAAGAGTCGTTACGAACAGTTAGCTCTCATTGATGGAAAGAGAATGAACGCAGTTTGCCATGGTCAACTTTACCAGAACAGAATGACCAGAGCCTTCAACAAGAGAGTCAGACCAAGACGGTTTACACCAAGGCAACTGGTGTTAAAGAAGATTTTTCCGCATCAAGATGAAGCCAAAGGGAAATTCTCTCCCAACTGGCAGGGTCCATATAAGGTTCATCGGGTTCTGACAGGAGGAGCCCTCGTACTTGCAGAAATGGACGGAGAAGGTTGGCCAAAACCAATAAATTCAGATGCAGTCAAGCGATACTATGCGTCACCATTTATGATCTCATTATGTAATTTGAACTACATCTGACCTGATTCCCGTTTAAGAGGGGATACGTAGGCAGCCTTATGGGTTCGGTCACAATTCAATAAAATTTTCATTCCCCCCCTGCAATTGGAAACTGGGGCAGAATTTTGAGGAGGACCCTTAAAATTCCGATGTAACATCAGCCGATCATCGCAAGCAGCCGTCAGAAGCATCAACCCATTAAACCGGGGTAGAATTTTGAGGAGGTCCCTCAAAATTCCGTAGCAAGAAAGGTCGCAATTTCTTGAACCACGTCGCGGTCGTTGGTTCATCTAAAAGCTATTTCTTAAAATATATATACATATATCATACCTTTAACAAAACTCATGCATGCCTATTTCGCTTTATTGAAAACGCTGCCCCGAGGGTACCTACAGTATCACCATAAATAGAGCGGATCCAGTCAAGCGAAGCCAGCAGGAACGCGAACTAACCGGTCCCTTTGCAAAACTCACGATTTTTCTTTGAATGTAGGCACCCAAGTCACAAATCATCAAATACATTTTTACATTCGCACTCCCAGAAATACAACTCTCGAAATTATCGCTTCACAACCAATATCCATACACGATATCCCCAGCAGCCACAATATCGCAATCGGTAACTAGCGATCCGCTATCAGCTAAGAATCTCTTACTACTTTTCATCTCTCATCTTCTGCATAAGGCTACTATTCTGCCTTAAGAGACTAAGCTCTGTCTCCATAATTGCATAAGGCTACTATTCTGCCTTCCGAGGTTAAACTCTACCTCCATTGGCATTTCTCTGCATTGGATAAGGCTACTATTCTGCCTTCCGAGACTATGCTCTATCTCCGTAATTGCATAAGGCTACTATTCTGCCTTCCGAGGTTAAGCTCTACCTCCATTTGCATTTCTCTACATTGCATAAGGCTACTATTCTGCCTTCCGAGGTTAAGCTCTACCTCCAATTGCATTTCTCTGCATTGCATATGGCTACTATTCCTCCTTCCGAGACTAAGCTCTGTCTCCATCAGCATCGGCTGAAATATCGCCATTTTTGTTTAAGTCTTGCATCGGCTGAAATATCGCCATTTTTGTTTAAGTCTCGCATCGGCTGAAATATCGCCACTTCATTTGAGCTTGTATCGGCTGAAATATCGCCACTTCATTTAAATCTTGCATCGGCTGAAATATCGCCATTTTATTTACACTTACATCGGCTGAAATATCGCCATTTTTTATTTACACTTAGCATCGGCTGAAATATCGCCATTTTTACATACACTTAGCATCAGCTGAAATATCACCATTTTTTATTTACACTTTACATCAGCTAAAATATCGCCATTTTATTTAGGTCTTGCATAGGCTGAAAGATCGCCATCCTGCATTTCATAGGCTGAAATATCGCCAAAATTGTCCAAAGGCATCATTGTTCGGAGGCACCATTTTCATAGCCCGAGAACATTATGCCATGGCCCGAGGACCCCGTCTTATCTCTGCATAGCATTATTCAAAGGCATCATGGTTCGGAGGCATCATTCTCATAGCCCGAGAGCATCGTTTCATAGCCTGCGAATCCTTTATTATATGTTTCATGGCCCAGGACACCATAGTCCGAGGACGTCATCCTAACCGTCCAAACACAGCATTCATGGTCCAACGGGAACTTGCATCATGTTTAAATTTATGCACAACATATGCGCTCATGTTTTTATTTGCAGGTAAATCGGCTAGCAACGGTCGTTTCAACAGGAGCGATCCCGCTCTAGTTTCCGCAGCCATTTTAAACTCGTAGTAATGCTACCCCAACCGAATATCTCGAAAAAATCTCCATCGGCGTGTTCCGCCGATGGGTCTTGAACTACATATGGCCTGATTCCTGTAAAACCAAGGATATGCATGCGGCTTAGGAACCACAACTCGGTCAAAATTCTTCAAATCGTTTATTCGGTCTAAATTGGCCATCATATCTTTACTCGATAACTCTTTCATCCTTCCCGGGTAAAGAGGGGCAGCTGTTGATACGCAATTTTTCCCTATGTATTTTTATATACAAAATACTTTCAATATAGCATGTACATCCATATATAAGCGTGCCCAAGAGTTTTGGTATTTTTTTTCTAATTTTTAAAGATTTTAAAATCAATTTAATATCTATTTTATCAGTACAAAATCAAATAATTATTCCCAAGATTATCATTTTGGTGAATAATTTAATTTTATTCTCATATTTACACCAAAATATAATTAAGGTGATTTTTGTATATTTTTACAAATTTATTTGGTATTTAAAAGTACTNTTCTCTGTCAGGCCTGTTTCCAACATACGAACACCGTATCAATCACTACACGCTGTACCCAAACATGACTGCATAACTTTGCTGAATTCACACCTTGCATCATTTTACTCACCGGACCACAATAACATTTTCTGATCAACTTAGTCGAAATTCCCCGAATCTGATGCTCCCATTGCACCCCATGACATACACGGGTCTTACTCTAACTCTTAAAATACCGCCACAACGGAAGAGATGTGCAGAAATTCATGATCAATGACCGAACAACCAATCATTGAGTCTATACTTCTGACAAGAAACATTACCTCATTCCGAACCAAATAATGATCTTTGCTCCTTAATATATTTCACGTAATCAGATTGCACTGATCCTAAATCCAACAATCTCGTCTCACCCAGTACGAACTGCTCAGGCAATAAGCCACCCCGACATGACCAAAAGTCTCATATGATGCCACAATGTGCCAATAGGCTACCATATCGAACGCGATATAAAGGAAAGCAAACTTTGAGAAGGAAACTCAACTACACCGCTCGAGAATCATACATGCGACACGGTGGACTTAATTAACAAACACCCCGCTCGCGAATCATACATGCGACGCGGGCACACAGCTAATATAAGCTTTCCTCATAAAATAGGAAACAAAACACATAAAAACAGATATGGGGATCTGTACTCAGCTTCACACTGTTATGGCGCGCAACCCGATCCGAACAATATAACCATGGCGGCATGCCACCCGATTCACCCATAAAACTCGCATAAGGAGATACGCACCGAGCTAGATTGCTCATTTCAATAATATACCGAATATCGGTCACAAGCACACTAAGTGCATAATTCCATCCCTGGGGAGACATATAGCGCCAGAAGCCACAAAACTCAAGCACGACTGAGGTGCGATATACGATTCGAAATCTCAAAAGCATCCTGCTCATATAACATCATCTCTTCGCAGATCCTCAACACATAAGCAATTTCTCAAGCCGCCTCCCAACTCACACGGTGCAACGTATCACTACATGAAATATCTGACAACAAAATAACACCCTGACTACTCCTCCATAAGGAGCGCATTACTGAACTGAACACGTTTGGCCTGATGTAGAGCCTATATTCACATTTGAATCCATCCACCGACCTCAAGCCGATTCTGATCGCACTGAACTAGGCTAATTACCTTTCAAAGGTCCATAATAACTCCTCTTCCTCTCATAACACATAAGAACATCCATCATACTCGGAGAAATCATCCGCAGTCCGTGACTCAATAGACTGAGTGCCATCCAAGCATATATTCTCAAATCAACAATATTATCACAACCTCCATACTTAGTTTAAGTCTTTAATCAATCATGTGACTACCTGCCACACTTATACAATCTTCATGTGGGACACACTCCCACAACTTACCATAACGATTAACTGGGTCGTACCTCCAAACCATCGGCCGCACTAACGCTGAAAAGCGATCAAGAATCATTAACCAGGATACAAAACCCTTTTTAGAAAACATCGATCTCAGGTGACGCTGGTGACAAAACCAACTTACCTTAAACATCGAAACTCCTTTCCTTCTCATCCGAGCTCGTGACATCCTTGTCAACACCGAACTGCTACCTTGATTTTCACTTCAAATTCCATACCAATCACTGTACTTAACATGCCAATATACGATAGAAGTCGTTTTTCATCATAGCTTCGGAACCACTGTTAGATTGACACTTCATCATATAAAACCTTCCACTTAAGTCACTTCAGGAGGACCATAACAACACACAGGTGAATTCTCATGACCGTAGAATATGCAAATCTCTAAGTAGTGGTCTAAGCCACCATAGCCCTTCCGGAATCTGCTTTCACATAACAAGCCATAACAGTAGAATGCTTCTGAATAACATCAATTACGGCGGCTGACAAGCCTGATACGTACCGCCACAAATCACTTGCATAACTTGATCACGCTGAAGGAACTGATCACTACCACCAATATGCCAATTCAACTATGGCTAACGAATCTATCTTCTTCCAATTTTCCCTTGATTGCCTTAGTAATAATAATAACTCCTTTCAACACATAACACACTCCATCCGCACTCACCCCGAGTGACCTGGAACCGCGGGACCATGCTGTCTCAAATCCCATGAACCATTTCATACCTTCCTTGTGCGCATATTCGCACCCTCAACTGATATGCCCATTCTGCTAATCCTTCTACGAATCCAAAGTCCTTTCTTATCTTTCTCTCAAGTGCTACACTACAAGTCAAAACATCATAGAACATTCTGGGCCTCCACTCATAAGCATGCTGCAAAAGCTTGATTCTTAACTGTACTTATAGGATCGAAATCATTGGGCACCACACTTTACCTATTTTTGAATCCATTAGGACCGTTGCTGAGAGCCACCCGTTCTGACTTGGTCCCGAATATAATCAACTCCATAAACCTTATAATACATGAATACCCTCTCGACGAGGCACCCGACGGAATCACTCCCCTTGAAACCCGCATCCATACAAGGCATAAGTCCTGAATCCTTCCCAAGTCTGAACATGAGCCAATAAGGCCAACCATAGCACCCTTTAACAATTCCTTTGCTCAAATTACCACTTATGTTCTTTTCCCGTAGCCGAAATAACCCAGAAATATGCTAACAACATGAAAACCTAGCAAGTGGTTAACCATGCAATCCAATCATAGGCGGTGGGACTCTCCCACTTAGCTTGAAGCCACTATTACACAACTCTGGAACTCATCGGGATTCCTTATCTCTTATTGACATAACCTTGCGCAATCAACCGCCTAAATTCTCGGATTCTTTCTGTAAAACCCCATTTTTATACTCTAAATCATCAACCACATTCGCACGACCGACCTCTTTGCTGCATATTAGCCCATACTTCCAATTAAACCCGTAGACTTCAATCGCCAGCCACTAAAATCCCAAATCATTCCAAACTCTCCTTAAGGTGCGTAATCATCCTACGACCAAGCCTATATGCAACATCCGCCACTCTCTCACTTTGGGCAAACTCACTTCTTTAATCAACTACTTGACCTTTGCTTCATACACCTGACCTTCCAGGAATTTTAGCCACCGTCTGACACTTTCCACACGTCCTTCCTCATACTTTGTTGCTCAATTGTTGCCTTAAATGAGATCTATCTCTGTGGCACTTGGACCCACATTTGCTGATAACTTTAAAAATTTCCGAAGATCATCTTCTTCATACCGTCAACATTAGGAACATTGATTCAATCCTGAACTACCGCACCCTGCGATATCTGGCAGCCGCATTTCCAATATTTCTTCACAATAGCTTACCCCAAGGGCGAATTGTAGAAGATCATAACACCGACAAACTTAGTATGTTCAATTAGGACAACGACACCCCATCATAGAAGAAAGCTCCACCACGCTTGCAAATACCAAGTCTCATTACTCCACCAGCCCACACCTGACCATTCTTAGTCCTATTGTCTTTCCCTTGCCGTGAATAAAATACTGAATCTCTAGATTATGCACTGAGTCAACCTCCCTTCAAGTCATTCACCGCCCCGACACGTAGGCAAATGTCCTACCATCATATCAATACTGCGGAACAATAGTTCATAAGCATTATGGCAACTTGTGCCTAGCCTCCGAGCCCTCAGAAGTACCGCTACTGGGCTGAAACAATAAAATATTCTTCCATAAAATGACGATAATAATCCGATCAGCTATACCGGGAGAAACATCCCGTGTCACATATATAGTGCCATTACGGTTCTTCAATTTTTAATTTATAACAAGCGATTCGCGTCGCGTAAGATTGAGTAGGAATGAATTTAAGGCATACGCCCCCAAGGATCAAGTCGCACGATAAGGAATCAAGAAGGGAAGTACTCCTAACAGTCTTGCAGCCTCCCGAGGATAAGTACAGAAGTCTCCGTACCGATCCGCGAGACTCTACTAGACTTGCTCATGACTCGTGAGACCCTAGGAACCTAGTGCTCTGATACAATATTGTCAGGACCCAAATCCACTACGGGTCGCGATGGCGCTGGACACCGTTGTCAGGCAAGCCAACTAAATTATCAATTAAATCATCTTTTAATACCTTTGAAAATCTAAGGGTTTTCCTTTCATTTTTCATATATAAAACAATCTCTGTTTCGATTCAAATTAAGAAATAACTATTAATACACATCTTTCGAAAAACCATCCCAGAACCAGGTGTCACAAGTGCATGAGCAACTATTGATAAGGAAAATAAAATACAATATCTGTCCGAAGTACAGTGGACAGGAAATAAATAAATAAAGNGAATGTCGATTTTTTTCTATGATTTGATCCGTTTTATGTTTAGTTCAATTTATCGTAAATACCCTTTGTTTAACATTTTATTTTATGCCAAGATAGTTAAATAAGTTTTTGAAATAATTCTTTTGAATATTGTATTATTATAGTACACATTTCATATAACTTATTTATAACATAAAGTCATCCAAAATTGGGATAGGTTCTAAAATAAATTTTCATTTTAATATTATTTTTACAAGGCAAAGTTTCTTTTTACTATTTTTACATAAGTTGATTGTAGATATATCTGCTGATATTTTAGAATTAGGGGGAGAGAGAGATAAAGGTTAGTGCTAGAAGAAAGTTTGGGTAAAGCACTTCTCCACTTCCTAATTTTTTGGGATAATCTTCTTCTTTGGCATGATAACTCTTCAATCTCGTCCATACCCACCAAACTCGTCGATACCCACCAAATAGAATTTCACAACACTGTAAAATGGAGAAAGAAACCGTCTTTTGGCGCTGGACTTGGGGGATTTTTGGCTGCAAACGAAATTAAGGATAACTACTATATATATGTATGAGAAAAATGACTGGAAAAAATACATTGCAAAGTGAAGCAAAATTTCTGAACAGGTATGTATCATTCCCACCTACTCTATGTTTGAATAAGATTCAATATATTGTAATTTGCCACAATCATATATCGAATTACTAATTCATTAGTTATTTGTGGCATAGACATTGAGATGCCTTTATTTTGTCTCATATGATTAATCTAGACAAGAATAAGTCAATTAGAAGATTTTGAAACAGAAACTCTCTAATTTACTATGTATATTTATAGTTTTTAGTTTACTGTATATATTTATGATTTTGCGTGTGTGTACTTTTACAGTTGGTGTGTGGCATACAACTAGTGAAGCATGTGTGTATTGAAGGGGATGTCACGACCCAATTCCACTACGGGTCGTGATGGCGCCGGACACCGTTGTCAGGCAAGCCAACTAAATTATCAATTAAATCCTCTTTTAACACCTTTGAAAATCTAAGGGTTTTCCTTCCATTTTTCATATATAAAACAATCTCTGTTTCGATTCAAATTAAGAAATAACTATTAATACACATCTTTCGAAAAACCATCCCAGAACCAGGTGTCACAAGTGCATGAGCAACTATTGATAAGGAAAATAAAATACAATATCTGTCCGAAGTACAGTGGACAGGAAATAAATAAATAAAGTACTGGAGGGAACTACACTAGCTGCGGGTCGCCTCGAACAATGCAGCTCACCTAGTCCCCAAATCATCCGTGCTGCTATCAAATGTAAATTATACCTGTGCAACAAAAATGCACAGCAGTGTAGTATGAGTACGTAATCAACGTGTACTCAGTGAGTATCCCGCCTAACCTCGAAGGGGTAGAGACGAGATGGTCAACCTGGACACTCACTAGCCGTCCAATAATAATAATACACTAACTGTGTGAGAAAAACATGACTTCATATAGCAAGTTCTAATTTACAAGTTGTAAAGAGAGTAAACACCTTTTAATAATTAACAAGGATTTTTCAAGAATTTACTTTTTATTATCTTATCAATCTATATCAGGCCACGAAGTGAGAAAAACATGACTTCATATAGCAAGTTCTAATTTACAAGCTGTAAAGTGAGTAAACACCTTTTAATAATAAACAAGGATTTTTCAAGAATTTACTTTTTATTATCTTATCAATCTATATAAGGCCACGAAGGGCAATTCCACGTCTAAAATTCTCAAGCGACAAATAACATGCGCAAATCACACTGAGGCGACGGCCCGATCCAACAGAAATGTAAACTGTGCACTGCCGAGGGTCGAACGGCACGAACCATAGATGCATCTATTACCCCGCTCGTGAATCATCCATGCGACGCGGTCAACATAAAATAAACAATCACCCCGCTCGCGAATCATCCATGCGACGCAGGTACACATAATATTCATGCTCAGGTAGCCAATAAGGATTTCATCGGGGAATAATTATCCGAATAAAACCAATTCTCCTTTAACAATTTTTAAGAAATGAGGTTTAATTCTTTTTAAAATTCATTTACTAATTTAATGTGATTTAAGCAATTCAAGCTATCGATGGATTCGCAAATAATTCAAGTATAACATGCTTTTGGGTCCTAACTACCCGGACAATAGCATAATAGTAGCTACGCACGGACTCTCGTCACCTCGTGCGTACATAGCCCCCACAATTAGGAGCACATAACCATTTAATTCACCTATGGGGACATTTCCCCCTCACAAGGTTAGAAAGGAGACTCACCTCGCTCCGAAGGTCCATAACCGGCATTCCACGCCCTTCCGAAGACTCGAATCGATGCACAACGCTCCAAAACTAGCCAATGATTATGTAAATCCATTAATATATGCTAAGGTACTCATTATAATCCAATTTCTAACAATTCATAACCCCGATCGAAAAGTTGACAAAAATGCCCTCGGGCCCACTTGCCCGGAATCCGAAATTTTTCGAAGATAAAGATTACCCATGACCTCACGAACTCAAATATATAATTTTCTCTCAATTTCATATCCAAAATCATGGTCAAAATTCAAAAATATCAAATTTCTAGGTCTTCCTCAAAACCCCAAATTTCCACTCATTTCCATGTTAAAATCCATATATAATCGATGTATTTAACTTCTAATAAGTGGGGATAACTTAACTTGCCATTGAGTGACGAAACCCCCTCTTGAAATCCTCCAAGAATCGCCCAAGCCAAGAGAAAAATGAAAGAAATGGGCCAGATCCGGTCTTAAAACAAGTCACTGCCCAGCACTGCCCTTCTTCGCGAACGCGGAAAAGCCCTCGCGTTCGCGAAGCACAACCTGCTTCAGCCCCAAAAACTCTTCATCGTGTTCGCGACCCAAAGCCCGCGTTCGCGAAGGCCAGCTCCCCGAACCCTACGCGTTCGGGTTCTAGGCCTCGCGTTCGCGTAGACCACTGACTCAGGCCCAACTTTTCCTTCTACTCGTTTGCGATCTCCTCCTCGCGTTCGCGTAGTAACTAGCTCGACTCCTTCACATTCGCGTCCTCCACCTCGCATTCGCGAAGGCTAAAACTAGCAGCCTTCCATCTTCCTCTTCGCGAACGCGGGACTCCCTTCGCGTTCGCGAAGAAGTAAACCAGATACCAGCAAAACAGCAGCAGCTTTTACCCCAAATTCGATCCGTTAACCACCCGGAATCCACCCGAGACCCCCGGGACCTCAACCAAACCTACCAACCAACCCTAAAACACATTACGGACTTATTCGAGGCCTCAAATCATATCAAACAACGCTAAAACCATGAATTACACCCCGATTCAAGCTTTATGAACTTTGAACTTTCCAACTTCTTCTTTCGATGTTTAAACCTATCAAATCACGTCCGATTGACATCAAATTTTGCACACAAGTCATATTCGACATTACGGACCTACTGCAACTTCCGGAATCGGATTCCGACCCCGATATCAAAAAGTCCACTTCCGGTCAAACTTCTCAAAAACCTTCAAATTTCTATCTTTAGCCAAATGACTCCAAAATGACCTACGGACCTCCGAATTCACTTCCGATCGCGCTCCCAACTTCAGAATCACCATACAGAGCTATTCATAGACTCGGAATCCCAAACGGACATCGATAACACTGAAATGCACTTCAAGCCAAACTTATGAAATTTCTTCAAAAATGCTAACTTCCACAATAGGCACCAAAATGCTCCCGGGTTATCCAAAACCCGAACCGGGCATTCGCCCAAGTCTGAAATCATCATACGAACCTGCTAAAACCTTCAGATCCCGATTCTAAGGTCGTTTACTCAAAAATCCAATCTTAGTTAATCCTTTCAACTTTAAGCTTCCGAATTGAGAATTCTCTTTCCAAATCAACTCCGAACTTCCCGGAATTTAATTCCGACCACGCGTGCAAGTCATAATACCTGAAATGAAGTTGCTCATGACCTCAGACTGCTGAACGACGCGCTAGGGCTCAAAACGACCGGTCGGGTCGTTACACTAGTCTTCACGCACACTCAGCTCCGAGGGATTTTTCTTGCTCCAAATTAGCTCCAATCACAACTTTAAGGCATCACATAGGCTCCTCATCCTGCAATGTGTAAAATTCAATTTTAGAGCCCATTTTTCACCATTTAACCATATTATGACATTGGAATATAATCAAGCGGGAGCATAAACAATCGCCAAATTACCTAAATCTAGCCTATTATCAACACCCCACACTTAATTCATTGCTCGTCCTCGAGCAATCAAACTATACTCTCTAGAGGTTCCACTCAACAATTTCCCTTAATGCCTTACACCCAGAACAATTCACATATGCTACGCCTAGTAGTGAACAATCTCAGCCTCAAAAGTCGACTCTCAAGTGCCAAGCAATATTCACACTTCCTCAAAGTACTCTACACAGAAGTCAAGACTTGCTTTTCCTTCACGAATCACATGCCCTCACAATCACAGCAAAGAGAATAAAATTAATTCATATCTACGAGTTTCATGCTCACATATATCAAAGAAAATCGCTCACCCTCACAAAAGAAGTCACTTGCATGTAATTGGTACCATAAGCTTGCCCTTAATGTAAATCTCTACTAATGTAGGCTCGCTGGATCTAAAATCAATTAGGACTTTTTCATGATTGTAATGTGGGCTAAGGGACGGGTAGGATGTATTTAGGAACAGTGACTAACCCTCCTAAGCACTTTAACACATCACATGATAACTTAGGCGCAAATTCTTCAATCCCAACTTCAATTTCACAAATAAAATCACTCCCAAAAGTTTTCCCTCTTCCTTTGAGCATCATCTTAAGTATACTCCACTAGCAAAAATAAAATATTTATTCAACTACATTTGTTTTTTCTTTCTCTTTTTTACTTTCTTTTTTTCTTTCTTTTTGAATTTCCACTAGTGGTGTATTCTTTTACAAAATAAGTGCACCTTCCTTTATTTCATTGGTTCCACTCCAAAGCCACCACACACTTAGTCCCTTATTACTTCTTTTAGCGCTTACGATTAAAGTGCTTTAAGAGGAAAAGGGATCAAAACAATGTCAATTAAGAATAAAAAGGGTATAGGCTTGTAATGTGGGTGCCAAATAAAAGTCAACAGGCTCAAAAGGTTTAACTAGGGATAGATTTTATTTGATGTAAGCAATTAAGCTCAAAAAGATCAAAGAAAGCCTAAAATCATTTTCCAAACCGAGCATCACCTAAAATTTCGCTTCGACTCACATACCGGGCAAGTTCTAGACACAAGTACAATACATAGAGTATACAAAAACCTCACCACACCTGGCATATGACTCATTCCAGATTAACTCATTGAGACACTCCATTATGAGCATTCAAGTCAGTGACAAACATACAAATTAAGGCACTTTAGTGGAATTCAACCAATAAGACTAAGCGTTACACTCTAGTGTCTGTTGTGTTCAGGTGTGTCGACGCTATAGGTTCTCTTTTGATTCTCTGCTCGTAGCCCATTAAACCTAATCTACAAATCAAAAAGAAATAAAATAACTAAAAAACAAACTACCTAATACCCGGTTNAGAACAACCGTCATAACCGGAGTACTCATCCACAGTCCACAACCCAGTAACTGGGCGCCCTCCAGGCATTTATTCTCAATTTAACGACATTATCGCAAACCTTCATACTTGGTTTAAATCTTTAATCATCAAAAACTCCTTTCCTGCTCATTCGGGCTCGCGACATCCTTGTCAACACCGAGCTGTAACTTTGGTCTTCACTTCAAATTCCATACTACTCACTGCACCCATCATGCCAATATACGATAGAACATGCTTTTCATTATAACTCCGGAACCACTAATAGGTTAACACTTCATCATATGAAAACTTTTCACTTAACTCACTTCAGGAGATCCATAGTATCACATAGGTGAATTCCCAAAACTGTAGAATATGCAAATCTCTGAGTAGTGGTCTAAGCCACCATAGCCCTTCCGGAATCTGTTTCCACATAACAAGCCATAACAGTAGAATGCCTCTGAATAACATCAATTACGGTGGCTGACAAGCCTGATACGTACCGTCACATTACTTGCATAACTTGATCACGCTGACGGAAACTGATCACTAACACCAGTATGCCAATTTCAACTATGGCCAATCAATCTACCCTTTTCCAATTCATCCTGGATTGCCTTAGAGATAATACTAACTCCATCCAACACATAACATACTCCATTTGCACTCATCTCGAGTGGCCTTGAGTCACGAGACCATGCTGTCTCAAATCCCATGAACCATTTCGTACCTCCCAATTGCCACATCGCAAGTCAAAACATCATAGAACATTCTGTGCCTCTTCTCATAGACTGCCACCAAGCTTGGTTCTTAACCGTACCTATAGGCTCAAAACCATTAGGCACCACACTTGACCTCTTTGAATCCACTAGGGCCGTTGCTAAGAGCCACCCGCTCTGACTTGGCCCCGAATATAATCAACTCCATGAGTCTTCCATCACATGAATACCCCCTTGGCGAAGAACCCGCCGAATCACTTCCCTTGGAGCCCGCATCTATACAAAGCAAAATCCTGAATCTTACCCCAAGCCTGAACATGGGCCAATAGGGCCAACGATAGCCCACCTTTAATACTTCCTTTGCTTAAATTACCACTTATGGTCCTTTCCGTAGCTGAAATAGCCCATCGATATGCTAATAGGCAAAAATTTCGCAAGTAGTTAACCATGCAACCCAATCATAAGTGGTGGGACTCTCCCACTTAGCATGAAGCCATTAGTTCACAAACCAGGAACTCACCCGTCCTCTTTATCTCTTATTGACATAACCTTGCACAATCAACCGCCAAGGTTCTCGAAACCTTTTTGTAAAACCCCTTCTTATATTCTGACTCATCAATCATATTTGCACAACCGATCCCTTTGCTATATAGCCGATAGAATTCTTCGCAGAAGCCTTGCCAACCACGCGACCGCTAACCTGCTCACTTGGGTAACCAACCTATAAAAGCTCTCCCTGGCATCTTCCAACGCCGCTGCACGGGGTACAATCACTTCAACATCAGTAACCCATCCCGAGTCTGAGCTCACTCTCCAGCTGCGCAGGTCCATTTACCCCTTGGACATCATTAAATGTGCGGCAACATCCTTCCAATTCAAAGCCATGCTGCATCCTTCTTCATTTAAGCGGCTCCTTCCGTTAGATTAAATCTCCAGCCGCACAAGAACCCCTACTTCAAATTGAATCCGTAGACCCCAATTGCCAATCACTGATATTATCAAATCACTCCAAACTCTCCTTAAGGTACGTGGTCCGTCCACTACAAGCCCATATGCATCTCCGCCACTCTCCCACTTTGGCGGAACTCATCCCCTTAATCGACTACTTCACCTTTGCTTCATATACCTGGCCTTTTAGCAATTTAAAACTCCGCCGGACTCTTCCCACATGTCCTTCTCATCCTTCGCTGCTCAGTTGTTGCCTTAATAAAATTTAATCTTCAGAGAACTTGAATCCTCAATTGGCTACTAACTCCAACCCTTCCCGAAGGTCATCCTTCTCGAACCGTCAACAATAGAAATACTGATTCAATCCTGAACCACCGCATCCAGCGATATCTGATAGTTGAATCTCTGATACTATTTCACAATACCCTGCCTCAAAGGCGAATTGTAGAAAATCATAACACCGACAAACTTTATACGTCCAATTAGGACGACTGCACCCCAATATAGAAGGAATATTCCACCACACTTGCAATTACCAAGCCTCATTATTTCCACCAGTCCACATCTGACCCTCCTTAGCTCGGTTACATTTCCCCCTGCCGGGAATAACATACTGAATCTCTTGATTATGCACTGAGTAGACCTCCCTTCAAGTCATTTCTTGCCTCGACACGTGGGCAACATCATACCATCATATCACTACTGCAGAATAGTCATTCATAAGCATCGCGGCAACTTGTGCCTAGCCTCAAAGCCCTCGAAATTACCGCTACTGGGTTGAAACAATAAAATATCACTCCATCAGGCGACGACAATAATCTGATCAGCTATACCGGGAGAAAAACCCCGTAATCACATCTGCAGTAGCCATTACGGTTCTTCAATTTTCGATTTACATCAAGCGCTTCGCGTCGCATAAGATTGAGTGGAAAGAAACAAAGGCATAAGCTCTCATGAAATCGAATCGCACGATAAGGAATCAAGAAGGGAAGTACTCCTTACAGTCCCTGCAACCTCCCGAGGATAAGTACAGACGTCTCCGTACCGATCCGCGAGACTCTACTAGACTTGCTCATGACTCGTGAGACCCNAAGTTTTATCTATTTAGAAATTCGTTTACTAATTCGATGTGATTTAAGCAATTCAAGCTATCAATAGGTTCGTAAATGATCCAAGTATAGCATGCCTTTGGGTCCTAACTACCCGGACAATAGCATAATAGTAGCTACGCACGGACTCTCGTCACCTCGTGCGCACGTAGCCCCCACAAATAGGAGCACATAACCAATTATTTTACCAATGGGGACAATTCCCTCTTACAAGGTTAGAAAGGAGACTCACCTCGCTCCGAAGATCCATAACCGACATTCCACGCCCTTCCGAAGACTCGAATCGACACACAACGCTCCAAAACTGGCCAATGATTATACAAATCCATTAATATATACTTAATTACTCATTACAATCCAATTTATAGCAATTCCCAACCCCGATCGAAAAGTTGACAAAAATGCCCTTGGGCCCACATGCCCGGGTTCCGAAAGTTTTTGAAGATAAACTTTACCCGTAAACTCACGAACTCAAATATATAATTTTCTCTCAATTTCATATCCAAAATCATGGTCAAAATTCAAAAATATCAAGTTTCTAGGTCTTCCTCAAAACCCCAAATTTCCACTCATTTCCATGTTAAAATCCATATATAATCGATGTATTTAACTTCTAATAAGTGGGGATAACTTAACTTGCCATTGAGTGACGAAACCCCCTATTGAAATCCTCCAAGAATCGCCCAAGCCAAGAGAAAAATGAAAGAAATGGGCCAAATCCCGTCTTAAAACAAGTCACTGCCAGCACTGCCCTTCTTCGCGAATGCGGAAAAGCCCTCGCGTTCGCGAAGCACAACCTGCTTCAGCCCCAAAAACTCTTCATCGCGTTCGCGACCCAAAGCCCCGTTCGTGAAGGCCAGCTCCCCGAACCCTACGCGTTCGCGTTCTAGGCCTCGTGTTCGCGTAGACCACTGACTCAGGCCCAACTTTTCCTTCTACGCGTTCGCGATCTCCTCCTCGCGTTCGCGTAGTAACCAGCTCGACTCCTTCGCGTTCGCGAAGGCTTAAACCAGCAGCCTTCCATCTTCCTCTTCGCGAACGCGGGACTCCCTTCGCGTTCGCGAAGAAGGAAACCAGATACCAGCAAAACAGCAGCAGCTTTTACCCCAAATTCGATCCGTTAACCACCCGGAATCCACCCGAGGCCCCCGGGACCTCAACCAAACCTTCCAACCAACCCCAAAATACATTACGGACTTGCTCGAGGCCTCAAATCATATCAAACAACGCTAAAACCATGAATTACACCCCGATTCAAGCTTTATGAACTTTGAACTTTCCAACTTCTACTTTCGATGTTTAAACCTATCAAATCACGTCCGATTGACTTCAAATTATGCACACAAGTCATATTCGACATTACAGACCTACGCAACTTCCGGAATCGGATTCCGACCCCGATATCAAAAAGTCCACTTCCGGTCAAACTTCTCAAAAACCTTCAAATTTCTATCTTTAGCCAAATGACTCCAAAATGACCTACGGACCTCCGAATTCACTTCCGATCGCGCTCCCAACTTTAGAATCACCATACGGAGCTATTCACAGACTCGGAATCCCAAACGGACATCGATAACACTGAAATGCACTTCAAGCCAAACTTATGAAGTTTTTTCAAAAATGCTAACTTCTACAATAGGCGCCAGAACACTCTCGGGTTATCCAAAACCCGAACCGGGCATACGCCCAAGTTCGAAATCATCATACGAACCTGCTGGAACCTTTAGATCCCGATTCCGAGGTCGTTTACTCAAAAATCCAATCTTAGTTAATTCTTTCAACTTTAAGCTTCCGAAATGAAAATTCTCTTTCCAAATTAACTCCGAACTTTCCGGAATTTAATTCCGACCATGCGTACAAGTCATAATACCTGAAATGAAGCTGCTCATGGCCTCAGACTACTGAACGACGCGCTAGGGCTCAAAACGACCGGTCGGGTCGTTACAAACAAACACCAGACTGTATTGAGAGTGTTGTTTATCAATTGATAAAATGCTTAACAGCATGTTGTGTTGCCCATTATTTTGATTCGTCATTAGACATTCAGCTAAATTACATGATATACAGTTGTTAGTATGGATAAGCTGCTAGGCAATTCTGAAATATCTAGGTAGCATTAGGATTGAAGGTCAAGAAGGTCTTTTACTTGGTCAGTTGCATAGGGTACCTTTTGATGGTATATATTTCATTCTATCAACAAAGCTTCTGCCTGTTCATCCTCCTGTGATATGGTTTTAATACAGGTTATAATGGATCATCGGGCAATGAGTGGGATGGATTTGCTAGCGCCGATGGAGTTGAAATGCCTCAAGTAATTTTTTTTTTAAAATTAGCTATGTTTCCTTTTTTTATTTGTTTATTTTCCATCTATAGAAATTTGCCTTGAAATTGATTTCTAGAATTTCATTGTGATTTGTGATTTGATTTCACCAGATATGACTGCAATGTAGTAATTTTTTTCTACTTTTCTACTTGGATTTTATTCTCTGTTGGTTACTTGGTGCTACTCTTAAATTTTTCCTCTGCCTCATATGTTCTTGAATTGGGCACCAAAACATTATTGTCCTTAGTGAGATAGCTTATTGCATTGCTTGTAACTTCAATACGTTAGGCCAAAGCTTGATATAAACGCTTTTATTTAGCAAAGAAGATGACAATATCATCTAAATTCAAATACCTGTTTTCGGTTTTTACACCAACTATTAGCTTCTCAAATGTTAACTTTTTTTGAAGTGCTAAGAACATATTTAGTAACACCTGTTTAGACAGAACTCCTCAAACTACTAAATTCAAAATAGAAATTTCGACCCTTTGTGACATTGTTCTTTATCAGTGATGCAGGAAGAGTGTGCCTACACCATTTAAAGTTCCAAGTGGCAGGTAATCTTCTTTAGATAACCCGATTCACCAACCAAGATCATTTTGTCAAATTTCATGCAGTTACAAAAGTAATTTTGTACAATAATGATCTTGTAAAAGCTTATTTCAATGATAACAAAATAAATTAGGCAAAAAGAATATCTTGCAAAAATTCTCATAAAGCAATTCTAGCAATAGGAGGACTTCAGATAAATGAAAGTGGATAGAAATTTCCTAATGGCTTATTATATGATTATAATGTATGTTGGTATTTTTTGAATATCTATCGTAGTGACTGAAAACTGCATCTTCTATGTTCAATCTCTTGTACATTGCTTCATTAAACCTAAAACATTGCATTTTTAAGTAGGCTTCAGATTCCTGGTTTTCTCAGATATTTTACTATTTTACAGTTTTCCCCACTCAGTTGAAATGATCTGTAGGGACAATAGCTCCCGTGATGAGATTTACAGCTAAATCTGCAGTCAAGAGTTTCCGCGATGCGAATAGTATCAAATGATAGTTTGGTAGTGAAAAGTTCAGCACTAGAGCCCTCTCATCTCATATTGCCATTGTCGAGGAATCTGAGGACACTTCACCTTCAACTGAAATTACAGCGAGCGAGGATTGTTTGGAGAATACTGGTCACCTTCTAACTGTTGAAGTTGACGAAATTCAATCTTTGTCACATGCAGAACTATCACAAGGTTGCATATGCCCAAATAGTGAAGGTGTTAATTATGCGCTTAGTTATATGTAGACCCATTCTGGAAGATATATTTGCCAACGATAAAAAGTTTTTTTTCGACTACGTGATTGTAATTACATATATATTAAGAACTGTTATTTTTTTACTATACTTCAATTGCAAGTTTAGTGACTGATCTCTGATTGTACCTTGCCACTGTAACGAAACCCAAAAGTATGTCCATATATCGTGTCTTTCATAACTGGACATCAACCAAGGTGAATTGTCTTTAGTACTAACACAGTTACTCTTTAAAAAAATTACTATCAAGACCCAAAATGAAAAACATATCCACTCAATGTTTGACAAGATAACAAAATATAACATTGTTCACGTTGGGCCCGGGCTTTGCCCGGGGTAACCCCACTAGTATGGTTAGACTCGTGAGTGAATGAGTGTCCGGAATATATAATTTTTACCCGATTCTGAGACCTGGGCCCGAGGGACATTTTGGTCATTTTACACAATTTCGCGTATTAGCTTAGAATTTAATCGTAGAATCAGTTATTTGAAGTATTATTTACATTATGAAATTGAATTGAATTGATTTGGGCCATTTGGAGTCGGATACTCGTGGCAAAGGCGTGGTTTCGGGTTGACTTGCACTTGTTCGAGGTAAGTGGCTTGTCTAACCTTGTGTGGGGGACCTTTCCCCTTAGGATTGATATTGTGGTAATTGAAATGCCTCGTACGTGAGGTGACGAGTGCGTACTTGAGCTAATTGTTGAAAATCCGGTTTTCTTTAAGTATTTCAATGGAGTTCCTTCTCCTGCTTCATTTTACTTGTGTATTTAGCCTGTTGTTAGTTTAGAAAAGTATGTTTAGTAGACTTAATTGCCCATTTGCTCAATTTGCCTTAGTTGCATTACTTGAAGCATGTTAGGCTAGACTTATCTGTTTACTTAGCACGAAATCTAGCTTTTGTTGAGTATTCTTGTGTTGGTGCTGTGTGTTTTACTTTGGGACTACGGAACGGTATCTCGGGAGCTTCCCTGCATGCTTACTTTGGGACTACGGGACGGTATCCCGGGAGCTCCCCTGTACGTTTACTTTGGGACTACGGAATTGCACTCCGGGAAATCCCCCTGAACATTTATGAGTTGGACTACGGGACTGCACCCGGGTGATTCCACTGGATATGGTATTTGTATTTGGGGACTACATGACGGTATCCTGGGAGATCCCCGGTTGTTATCTTGGAGCTGAGTTGTATTCTCTTTTCTGTGTTTTTACTTGCCTCTGTAATAGTTGTTGCTGACCTTCATATCTTATATTACTTATTACACTGTTTAATTCATTCTGTTAAACCATATATCTTATTTAACCTTAGTAGGGCCCTGAACTTCCTTGTCACTACCCAACCGAGATTAGACTCGGCACTTACTGAGTACCGCTGTGGTGTACTCATGCCCTTCTTGCGCATGTTTTTCATGTGCAGATCCAGGTACTTCGACTCAGTCCTACCACCCCTGAAGCGAGGCGACTGCTATAGCGCTTCGAGGTATATCTGTCGCGTCCGCAGACCGAGGAATCTCTTTCTATTCCTGTTGTTTAGTATTAGTCCTTCTGTATTTCAGTTTTTATTAGACATTCTGGAGTTGGAGCTATGTAGTACTTCTTTGCTTGTGATTCATAGGTTTCCGGGTCTTGGATTAATGTATTGGTTTGAGAATTTAATATGGTGTATGCCGAGCGGCACATTTAACCACTGTTTATTTTCTTATTTCTGTTTTAAGTTGTTTACTTCCGCAAAAAATTTTGGTTTCTTTTTCCGCAATTTAGGCTTACCTAGTCGTAGAGACTAGGTGCCGTCACGATGGTTCAAATTGAACATTCTGCATTATACGTGTATAAACTTTTAAATTGACAAATATACCTGCTCTCTTTTGAACTCAATTGCTATAGAAACACGTGTACTCTGCGTGTCCAGCACTGATATCTTCATCAGTTCATCTAGAGTTTTCCAAGATAAAGAACTGGAAGGTTGGATTATATTGGGATTCCACTAGATGTCTTCAATGAAAAATTTGGTCTCCTCCTACTCAAAATTTTCAGCTATAAAACTATTTTCTCTTTTAATCATTCATTCTCTGTTTTATCTTTTCTGCTCCAGCTGTGTTTGGCTTTGGCTTCTAGATTCATTTCAAAATTTCTCTATTTTTCCGTTTTGTATGTGGATCAGGAAGTTCTGCTTAGTTTGTTGTGCTAAGTGCTTTTTTTTATGAGCATATGAACATTTGATTCTATTTTATTTGGAGATGATTGATTTAGAATCTTGATTATGTGATTTACAATCTTTATTTTGCCTCTGATTTCAGTTAAGTGTGTCTGATTCTGATAATAAATTTTCCCTCTTTCGCCATGTTTCCTTTATGGATTCTTTCTGTGGTTATTTTTTAAAATTCCTCTTTAAGTTCAGTAACCTAACTGCTCCGACATCGGCTACAGGAAATTGCCATTGGAAGATAAATAAACTAACAAGGGAAGAGCTTTAACTAATATGTTTGATGAAATTCTAATGTATTTGATAAAATTCTCCAATGAAAGAAAGATAGCTTCAGCAAGTCGGTTGACCACTTCTCTGCAATCTTTCAAGCTTTTTATCAATGGACACTGATACAACTTGATTTCTACCACTTGTTGCACTTTGAATCCCCATTTTGTTGAATGGTAAGCTTCTGTGAGATTTGTCCGTGTTTTTCCTCTATGTGATTTCATTGTTTTCCATTTTATATTCTCAGCTTTGTTTTAACAAATTTTTACTCACTTTAGATTTGTTTCTTTTATATATATTTTTTTATTTATCAAGATATGAGACAAATTGTTTGCATGCTTACAGGGAGAGAAAGTATGAACTCGAGGGAGATTCTAGAGCAGCAGAATAAAGACTGGTCGTAATGGAAAAAAGAGAAAGGGGCAGGGGGAGGCAATTGATGAAAATGGCATCGAACGACTATTGCCAAGGTGATGCTAACTTGATAGGTGAACATTAATTAGGTGTGGACTAATATTAGGCATATATTGTGGGTTTTGTATAGCTTTTAATTGGGTTATATTCCTATATGCGCACGCACACATACCCCTATCAATATTGCACGAGCGAGCGGCAATATGTGTATGTGTGCAAAGTATTCTGTTAGAACATATTTTACTTAAAGATATTACTTGCCAAGTCATTTTCCCTATTTGGTTGAACAGAGTTAATGGAACTCAAGCTTCATTGATAATCACAAATAGTAAACACCGGATATGATATTTATATATTATAGGAGTAAGCGATACAGAATATGAGTGGAGTGAAAATAATTTTTAAAATTATACAACTACAAGATATAAAATAATTTATCAAAAGAAATTGAATTCACCATCAGAGTGAAAGTTTTCATTGTACTCATACTTATAATGTGCTTCATGTTAAAGTGAACATGGTATAACAGTTGCTCTCCAACTGTTTTGCAATTAATATTGAATATCATTGAGTCCAACTATAGAGAATAATAGCCCGTTCAGCCAAACTTAAAAAAAGTGACTTTTTCCAAAGTTGAAGTGTTTGGCCTGAATTTTAGAGGGAAAAAGTACTTTTGAGTAGAAACAAAAGCAGTTTTGGAGAAGCAGAAAAAAGTAGTTTCTCTCCAAAAGCACTTTTTTAACGCACTTTTGAGAAAAATACACTTATAGCCTGTTTGGCCAAGCTGCAAAAATCAGCTAATTTTTTAGAAATGTTTTTATTTTCTTTTAAAAGCTTGGCAACACTTCAACTTTGGGAAAAAAATACCTTTTTTGAAAGAAAAAAAGTGCCGTTAGGACTGGAGAAGCTTGGCCAAACAGGCTATTAGAAGCAGTTTTTAAAAGCTTGGCCAAACACTAATTGCTGCTCAGAAGTGCTTTTCAAATAAATTAGCCAAACACATACTGTTTTCAAAAAAGTCCTTTTAGGATTGGAGAAGCTTGGCAAAACAGGATATTAGAAACAGTTTTTAAAAGCTTGATCAAACACTAATTGCTGTTCAGAAGTACTTTTCAAATAAATTAGCTAAACCCAAACTACTTCTTACCAAAAGTACTTTTGAAAAAATCATTTTTGAAAAAAAAATACTCTCAAAATAAGCTGATTTTTGAAGCTTGACCAGATAGGCTATAAGTCACACAGTTCATAGCTTCTGCATCTAATAAAAATTCTTTCTGCATCTAATAAAAATTCTAATTGTTATATTATTGTGTCTATTACAATAACCACTTAAAGTTCTACAAAACTTTTCGATTTTGTTTAACTCTTTCACTAAGATATTTCCAAGGGAAAATGGAAAATAGTCTACATTTTAGATAAAATATTTGTATACCTTTATATGAATCATTATGAATTTCTTATAGATCAGAGGCTATCCAGCAGGTGACAGTTTTTGTTTGTAACACCCTGCACATTCGGATTAGGTATGAATGAGTTAAAGGAGTAGTAAGGTTATATTTTGGACATATAAAGTCCTATAGGGATGATTATGGGTGAAAATAGTTGTTTCAAAATCAAGATGAAAAGTGAGGTGCATAAGATTTGACAAAATCGACTAAGTTTGCAGAAGGTCCGTGTTCCAGCAGGTGTTAGTGAAAATCTGTAAGGAATTTGGGAAAACTCGAAGCTTAAAAGTTGTAGGACTTTGAAATAGCTTTCCAACGATATATTGTGCAGCCCAAACGGAGCTCTGTGCAAAATATTATGCCCGTTTTACAGAATGGTGTGTAATCACCACGTTCGGCCGCGTTTTACCGCGACCACGGTCGTGAGGTAGTGTCCCAGCTATTTACCGCGGTCACGCCTACTGGGACGCGGTGGCCAACTTGGGAAGTCATTTATTTAGCCCTATTTCGTCCCCCACAGCCCCAAAACATAAAAACTTGCTCTACAAAGGAAAACTCTCAAAAACCTAACTCCTTAAGGGTCGCTCCACCAACCAAGGTAAATTCTAATGGTGATTCTAAGTTAATTTCAATTTCCCAACATCTTATTAATATGGGTAAAGCCTCCATATCATTAGCTATTCGATTGGGACATCATTGTTGAGAGAAAAAACCCTAAAATTCGAATTCAAGAAGATTGAACGTCAAAAAGGTAATATCTTCACCCTCTAATTGATTCTATCATTGAATTAATGATTATAGACTCTATTTCATGAGATATAAGTTGATGGGTTTGATAGAAAAGCATGAACGGTGATAGGTTTGGATTGTTGATTGGTTATTATTGGTTATGGGTGTTGATTACCTTATGAGTGATAAAGAATAATGTTGATTATAACCAGTTGAGACTTTAGAATTTATCTAGGAACAAGAGAATGGGTTATTGGGTGTAGAGACACCACTAATAAGGGCTATGAAGCTTTATGCCACCAAGAGTTTGATAAAATGCCTAAGTGACCAAAACATGAGTATTGTTGCTAATATAGAATCCCTTTGACTTGTATTGATATGGATTAAAGTAGAAAGGGTTGGCGAATGTTGTATTACGCTCAAGGACAGGAAGTTAAGGTATGTGAGGCTAACTCTCTATGTTTGGGAATTTTAATGATCCTCCATACACTACGTTTCTTTTATGATATTACTAATTGTCTCAGAAATATAGTTTAGCCTAGTTCCTTGAATAGTTGTAGAACTTCTATTCTCTAGCTTCATAACTCGTTCACCACATTCATTCTGAACGTTGTGAACTCAGTGCGTATCCAATATAGACTTGGATTAGATTCCCCCGAGTCTTAGTATGGATTACTCAGTATGCCATAAACAGTTGAAGTTTCAGTGTTCATAATCAATTCAAGAATACATGTCTCAGTCTAGTCCGATTCAGTATTCAAGTATTATGTAACTCAGTGTGATCCAGTATTCCAGTTTTATGTAAATTAGTGTGATCTAGTATTCCAGTATCATGTAACTCAGTGTGATTCAGTATTTCATTATCATGTATTGCAATTTGATTCTCAGTTCCTGAATCTTGAACACCTGTATTTGGGCCAGAGGCCGCAGTTTATGCTTTATGCATCTTTGGGCCTGAGGCGGCAGTTTATGCTTTATGCATTTTGGACCTGAAGTCGCAGTTATGTATACGTATACTTGGGCCCGAGGCCCGCGCGCGCGCGCTTGTTCATCATTCAGAAGAGGGAGTATTCATATTCTTACTTCCTTTGTTTAGTCAGTTATCAGTTATCAGTTCAGTTATCAGTTATCATTTCAGTTTCAGTTTCAGTTTCAGTTTCAATAGTTATCGTTTCAGTTTCAGTTTCAGTTTCAATAGTTATCATTTCAGTTATCAATTATCAATTCTCAGTTATCAGCATAGTTTCAGTTTCAGCATTTACAATTCCTTCTTTCAATTGTTTTACATACCAGTGCAATCCAAATGCACTGACGTCCCTTTTGCCCGGGGCCTGCATCTCACGATGCAGGTAATGATTTACAGGTTGATGATTCAGAACGCTAGGATTCTTGTACCAGCTATTTGGTGATCTCCAGTTCTTTCGGGGCATTATCATTACTACAATCTTCAGTATTTTCAGACAGTCAGTGTTTTCAGTACAAATTAGAGGCTTCATAGACTAGAACAGTTAGACAGAGTCACAAGTTTTTCATGTTAAGCTATATTTGCTACAAATACGTTTCAGAAATTGTATCAGTATTTCCGTACTTTGATTTATATGATTCAGACTTTCAGTATATCAGCATGTGTTAGTTTATCTTCTGCATTTAGTATGTTATGATATCACATGTTGATTCAGCCAGCCAGTTGGTTCGCTCGGTCACATGTAGTCAGCCACCGAGTGTCGTGTTACGTCCAGGCTCAAGTTCGCGGCTTGACATTGTTGATTTCAATTAACTTGGGTCAAAGGATTTATTTGATTTTTAAATATGGTTTACATTTCTTTATTTTGTTGAAGTAGCTTAGAGACTCATCACTAATTAAACTGGAATATATTAGTTAAACCTTACAAATATTGCCCCAGTGTCACTCTATTATGCTTGCATTTAGTAATAAAATCTTTGTACTTTTTTCAAGAATTTCTTAATCTTTGCAGGCCTGGATAGATAATATATTCTTGGTTCTTGGCCCCCTTGAAGGATGTATGTGCATATATAGGTATAATTTGATGCATACATCAATCTACCATTGTTGAAGCTACTTTTTCATTTGTAGGATAAAGATGATCATTCAACCTAAAATATAGTTTATGAGGAAGTCATTCAAAAAGCGCTCTCTTAAATTTGGTATAGTTATATCATTGATCATTCATTGCTTCTCTTTCCAACTTGTATAAACATGGCGACTGATGTACTCGGGAAACTGCGCTTACATGCAACTTTATGAGTATCAATTGCTATTCGTTAATCATGCATGGTACACCATTAGGCTTGTTATATTTGAGATTTCAAATATAGTTTCTCTCTTACAACTTTTTGGGCTTTTTCATGATTTCAAGTCCCGGAAATATTCTTCCATCAGCATGAGCTGTGGGTGGTCTTGTAAATGCCAAAGACAATGTTGTTGTTCATTAGTCTCTTGAGCATCTTATTACTCATGGTGTTCATCCTAACTGGTGAAATGTTGAGTCATGTGCAATTTTTTTTTTTTTTTTTTTGTAATTTATTGTAATTTATTGTAGAATTTTAGCAAGTATATAAGATAATGCCTATACCTATGATAGCCTGTGGATCACACGGGTATTACTTTCTAGTTACTACTATATATAAATGAGGGGGAGGAGGACGAACACAGCTATAAAAGTTGAATTATTTGTTGTATTGCAAGTATCTATAAAGATACTAGTAAGACAACCCCGTGCTACGCATGAGCCCAACATTATTATCATAATTTTTCAACTACAAAAAGTATTTTCTGTATTAAGTTCAATTAACATACACAAACTTGAGAGTTTGAGAATTGGATACAACTTCTTGAGAGTTTGAGAATTGGATACAACTTCTGACTCAATTACATTTTGGCCATCTGAATCCACCTTCCCGTTGCAATGTCAACAAAGGGAAACCTTTGAGGACAAAGGGAAACCTTTGAGGACATAATGAGTTGAAATATCTTTGTTCCACATGAAGTAACCTGAAATTATTAATTATAAAATTGCAAAATCACTCCAAACAACAAAGGTCATGAAACCTACTTGCTTGAAAAATATAGAAGATAAAATAGAAGAACGACAGGGTGCCAGTTTGAAACATTGCGAAGACTTGAAAAAGAAATCAATACATGCAAAAACCACGTCACTTTGTGAACTGCCTTATATTATCTTCTAGGCACTTGATGCGATTATATACAGTCCTTTTGTTGGCATACTTTCCTTTTACATTATGATGGTATAAGAACAAATCACTATAACGTATTAACTCTCTATGAATTAACACTGTTAAAACGTAATTACTCTTGAAACTATTTTACACCCTTGGTTCCATATTTTAAAGCTTCATGTATAATTTGCTTTATGGATGACACAACTTAATTCCTCTTAGCTCTTGTTCTAAAGTCCGGCAAACTTGATACCTTCACTTATTAATATCTGAAGAGCTAACCGGTATAAAGATCAAACACTTCGTCTCCATCTGCAGCAAAGAGGTAACAACTTAATAACATAACACAAATAAACTCATAAAGAGCATTTGGAGATAGATATTCCATGTCCAAAGACACCTTAAAGTTGAAGAACTATTTGATCATCTAATGATTTTGGACGTGATATGTCATCCTATAGTATCTAATGACAAAGATAAGTTTCAGAATGAAAATCCGATGACCCAACAACTTGCAACAGAGCATGTGTATATATTATGGTTTTATTTTCTCAAACAAATTCATCATCTCCTAAAGCTGAAAGTGAACTATTGATGATTTTTGGCGGTGACTTTGATTCTTTTGTCAGGTTAAGACAAAGCGTTAAATGAGATAATGTGGCCATAAGATGATCAGAGTAAAATAACATATGAAGAGGAGCATAATCTCGTTACCTATACTCAATCATAAAAATAAGAAAGATTTTTACTTCTTCCCTTTCCTTTTTTATGTACCTGCAGTGTAGATCCAAGGAAAGGTTTGTGTAGATAAAGAGAGAAGAAAAAACTTGTTATGCTCTAGAAACCACTTTCTTCTTACTATTATTAAGTAGTTATTATGCTCTAGGAACTACTTTCTTCTTACTGTACAAAGTAAGGATGTCATGGGCTGACATTTTTCCGGACGCTAGCAGCACCAATTAGCCCGTGCGGTGCCTGTAGTCACCCCACACCACAGGCCAACCTTTTCTTTTTCCCAGGTTTTCTATCACGATCATGTGACCGTGGTGGAGCTTGCCTAGGAGGCTTACTCCAACTGTGCCGCATGTCTGACGTCTAGGCTTGTAGCCTTGACTAGCTGTGGCGCTTCTCATCTGCTGGATCTTGTCCATGCGCACACCCGGGGTTGGCTTAGGACTTGTCCGTCCCTTGCCTAGCACTGAGCATCGCTCTCGCGTGCACAGTCCAATCCTCAAGCTTGAAACTCGCCTCGTGCATCCGCACCCAGCTTGTGCTTCGCCCGGTAGGGCAACCTTTAGCCCTTGGCCTTTGTCATGTGCGTCTTTCATATCATGCCCACGGTTGTCTTATGGTATAGCCAAACATAGCCCTCGCGACATACTTCCATACCGGATAGTGCAGTGTCGCCCCACAACTGCACGTCTAGGCCAACGGACCCTTGCTTGCTTAGCTGAACCCAAGCCAAGCTCACAAGTTGACACATGAAGCCTCTAAGATAGGTGCTTCAAGTATCCAATCGGCACGGAGGTCTTTATCTACCATTTCGGTAGCCCACAGGGCATAATCGTCCCACACGTCAAGCCTCCGATGCCCGTTTTGTGCCCAACGCTAGCCCTGAGGCGTCGCGCCGTCCATAGAGTTCCCAAGCTCGTATGGATACCTATGACACTCCTTTAAGATGCCTAGGCAGGCCCCTAACATTCCCCCTCAAGGTAGCTCACTTGGTGCAGCTTGGTGGCAGCACGCACGGGGGAGGCTGGCTGAGCTTCAACACCTCAGCCCCTCTTATATATGCTTAAAATAAAAAAGTCCATGATCCCCTAGTAGACATGTTTTGGCCAGAGAATCATAATGACCCTTTCTCACTCATCCGAACTCCGAATAAGGCGCTGTCTGTTCCTGAAGCTTTCTCTTGACTTTCTTCGCACCTCCATGATGTTTCACCCCATTCCCATACTCGTGGAAATAGTTATAGCCTTCGGACACTTCACCAAATTACGGCAATGCCACTGCCCTTGGCGAAGTCAAGCCCATAGGCAAACGAACTCCAAATGACGCCAAATTTGGTCAGCATATATAAGAGCATACTAGGAACATGGCCTACAACCGATATCCTTATATTCCCCTTGTAGCTTGGAAAGGTACGGTGTGACATTCAGGCACGTACGTGACCGTCACCCGTAGGCTAGACCCTTGGTTTCATCCCAAGTCCTCGCTAGACTTTCTTGGCCCTCTTAGGACATGCAACACAACATATCTTGATGGTTGTTGCCTCATGCGAAGCCCCTCTGCCCGATGCTCCTTCACAACGCATCGTCAGCACACGCCGCCTACGCGACTGACACTCGTCCTACCGCCTTATAGCATGCAGTACTCATGGATGACATGACCCCCAAAATGCAGGGTGTGACAAAGGATGTTCATGGAAGACAAATGGCCATCCTCTTTCCTCTAGAAGTAAAAAAACAGGAAAAAGAGAAAACTGGAAAGTACTCACTCATTTAACTAAATTCTGGTGCCAATCAAAAGATTGAACAATCAAATTAAGCATCTACTTAACTAACAAAAGAAATATGAAATAAATAATTAGAAGAAATTCAATACAATCTTCCGTTACTCATCATGAAAGGTCTATGCTCTGAGGCTTTATTTAGCTTAGACTTTATGCCAATTGCTATTTTTTTTTTATATAATTATTTTTCTCTTTTTTCGTAATTAGATTTAGAAAATGTACCTTTCAACACCAAACTCATCAGATTCCAATGTCAACGTCTAATCCTCTATCATACTTTTCTTAATCAGGAAAATATTCAACACCAACATCTCTAGACTTCAATGGCAATTGCTAACACTTTATCTCTCTTTTTTCTTAATGAGATATAGAATATTTTTTTGACACAAATAGCTCATCACTTTTCAATAGAAAGTTGAAATCATTTCTCCTACAATTTTTTTTGGAACTTCTAAACCGGCATAGATAAAGAGGCCAGAGCAACTTCTAAAGCTTTTCTCAAACGTCAAAACACCAATCCATTAAAAGTCTATAAAAGAAGCATCTTTGGACTACTTGAAAATCTTAAAATTATTCCTACTATGTCAAAGCACTTTTAAACTCTTACTCTCCGAAAATCTGAAGACATCTCTGATTTTTGTTTTTTTCCATAAAAATTGTCTACAGCAAGGCACATCCACAATGAGAACACAAATGTAACGAAAAAATTACAGCTAATTATATTTGTGCTTATTGGCAATAATGCACAGAAAATGTAAATAACATAAAAGCCAAATATATAGAAGACTTGAGTATGATAATGATTAATTTGGGTAGTAACAATTTTACTTAACCCATAAAATTTATCTTTTGCTATGGAAATACATGTCAACAGAAAAATGCAATAAAATATGCAGATTGAGTATACCTTGGCATGTGGAACTAACACCAGCAATAGGTGAAGTAGTGGAGAATGCAAGCTTGCAGAATTTTGCAAGAGAAGGAAAAATAGATTATCAGGAAGGATGTGATCTGTTGCGTTTTTTTCTTTAAAGGGTGTGAATGGGAAATGGAACAGGCACCTTTTGGATTGCACCTCTCCATCTCACCCTTCCTTTGTCTATAAATTTAGAGGCTTGGCCTCATTTTTAAGATATGGAAAAATCTGAAAATTTCTCCCCTCTTTTCTATTTGCATTATTTTTAAATAAACATAAGTGTCAAGTGTGACTTGCTCCGTCTGTTGAGTTCGCTGAAATTCTGTAGTTTCGATTGCCAGTATTGCAGAATAGTTATTCCGTTCTATCCTGGGAGGAATTAATCTAAAACCTTGGGCAACAGTGAGGGGATTAAATTCCTTAAGGACACACAAGCAACTTGTGGGCTCGGAATTATTTTTTTTTCTGTTTTTGTTTATTAAACTAATGTTTCTCTGCTTTTCTGATTTTCTGATTTCGAACACAGTATTACCAATAATCTTAAGGAATTTGACTATACAACAGAGAAAAGTTGAGAAGCAAACAAATATTGAGGGAAAAAAGATTATGTCTTCGGTGGTGAGAAGAGCAAGGCAGATGCCTTGAAAATTGCCATTAGTGGTTATTCTTTGGCGTCTGTACATGCAAGGACGCGATTAGTTGCATTTCAAGATATAAAGTCTGTTGTTTTGATTTTCTCAAAACCCAAGGAGTCTTTAGTATCTTTCTTATATGCTGTGATCAAAAAAGAAATCTTTTGCGGCAGAGTGATTGTTAGTGTATATATATTTCTCTTTCACTTTTGACAATGGGTGCTTGTTAAATTTTAGAAGTTTGCCCTGGAACTTGGAAGTGAACGTATTTACTTGTCAATACCGTACCTAACAAATTTTCCATCCTTATTACAGAGACGATGGACCAAATCATGGGAAACATACAAATCTTTCTATAAAGAAAGAATAATGTGGCATGGACTTCTATGAAGGATATAACTACTAACTGAAGGAGAAGGAATACAAAGTACTTGAATTTACTTATGTAGAAGAAGCAAGGCTCTCCATCCACTTTGGTATCTTTTTAAAAAATTGGAATCTTTCATAATTGATACATGAAAGTTATAGACTCATGTGACGACTCTAATATTACATCTTCCTTTGGGATTATAAGATATAGATGATGTTGTGGCTTACTCCAAAGTCGTTGAAATAATCACAGTGAGAAAGAGTCGGTTAGTCTTAATGGTTTGTGAAAATTGGATATTAATATGAAATTTTCTCAAACATGGTCAAAAAAAGTGTTACAAGTCAGTAAGGTCATGTTAGAGGCAGTGACATTGATTTATCATATATATGTCAAGAGCGACAACGTCAAAGCAATGAATCTTGAAGAAAGTAATAAAATCGGGTTTTATTTTTTAACTCCGTTTTTATTAATTTAAGAATTTCGACCCTTTGTGTTTATGATGAAATGCAATTGATATAAATGTTACGGTAGATATTTATTACATCATGATCTCATATAATATATTTGGAATTATATGTATGAGTAGGAATAACATGTGTTTACGGTTAATTTTGTTATTCCTTGACCAAATGATTTTGTATAATTTGTTAATATATGCAATTTGGGGATATGCATAAATATATATGGTTGTAAAACATGAATTAGGCTTGCAGTAATACTTAAAGTATTTTTGAGATAGTGAATATAATATATGTAAAGATGAACATATATGTGTTTGATTAGAGAAAGAGATCAAATTGTTTAAAGTGTTATAATGGTTTAGATGAAAAAAACCATTTGGAAAGGGAATTAAAATTCTCGTGATTTTCTACACCCGTTATGGAGAATAAAATCTTTGTGATTTTCTACTCCCGCTTCGAGATCAAAATCTGCGTGATTTTTTACTCGTTCGTTGAGATTAAAGTCTTCGTGATCTTTCTACTCATTTGTCGAGATTAAAGTCTAATTGACTTTATACTCGTTTTGGAGATTAAAATCTTAGTGATTTTCTACTCCAATTTATTATTCGGTTTGAAGATTAAAAAACTTCACCGTTTATTAAATTTGATTGTGTCACATATTATTCGGTTTGAAGATTAAAAACTTCACCGTTTATTTGATCTAGTTATATCAGATGTTACTCGATTGAAGATTAAAAACTTCACCGTTTATTAATTTTGAATGTGTCAGATTGGTTTGAAGATTAAAAAACTTCACCGTTTATTAATTCTGGCTATGTCGTGACACAAACAACAATTCTTGTGGTTGGCTCAACAACGTAATAGGGGCATTGAATATGAATTTCCTTTTGAAGAAATATGTTTGGAATATGAAATTATTCACCAAACGATCACCCCTTAGTTACTGCAATCTAATAGATTGCGGAAAGAAAGAATAGAACGTCAAAGGAGACAATGAATGCCTAGTTGATAAGTTCTGGTTTACCCAAAACTTGTGGGGGGAAACTATGCTTACAGCTCACCGAATACTCTTTCACGTACCCATAGCAAGACACATTCCATTCCATATAAAAGAAAATGGAAAAGAAGAAATCCCCACTTGAAATATTTCCAAGTGTGGGGGGTATTTGGGTAAAGTGTAAGTTCTTAAACCCAAAATCGGATCGAACACCGTTGATTCCGTTTGATAAGATATGTAACAGATAGTAAGGCATATCGTTTTTCGATTCATAAATCATAAAATCCTGACATTCATATTAATACGGTTATCGAATCAGATAATGCCGAATTCTTTGAGAATATTTATCCGTATAAAAAAAAGAATGTGAGTCGTCTAGTGAAATACCTAAGCGAAATCGGGAAGAAGCAAAGGAAAGTACGTTGAATTAGAAAATTCCAAGATGTAGTAAACGTCAAAGGATAACTGCTTTCTTTGGACCGGATTTTCTGACATTCTTGTTGGAAAATGAGCCTCAAACGTTTAAAGAAATATTGTCTTCCTCGGAAGCACAATATTAGAAGAGGCAGTCAGTAGTGAGATAGAATCCATATTAAGTAATCATACTTGGGAATTGGTTGATCTTCCTCCAGGAAATAAACCTTTGACTTCTACGTGGATTTTCATAAAGGAAATGAAAGTTGATGGTACTATTCAAAAATATATGGTGTTAATAGCGTTAGCCGCCGTGTATGGCCTTAAAATCCATCAGATGAACTTAAAGACAACCTTCTTAAATGGAGATTTGGAGGAAGAAATNGACCGCGGCAGGCGCAGAAACTTCTGGGACCAAAGTGTCAATTACAGGATTTTTAGACCTAAACCCGTATTTAAAACATTAGACTTCGCCCAAGAGAGGCATGTATTGATTTTTTAGGTTCTTAGCAAGGAAAACAATTGTGAGAAAGTACTCTAAACATCTTTCTTCTTTTCTTTTGATTTTATGATGAATTCAAGCTTAGTTTATGTTCCCATAGTCATGAGTAGCTAAATTCCTTGTCTAAGGCGTTGATGGAACCTATTGGGTGATGAACTTCTTGTTTATGTGAATACAAATTGCTAGTTTAATCTTTATTTGTTCAACTTCGTGTTCGTTGTAGTTAATTGACAGGATCCTCAATTAGCTGTGCCTATTTAGGGTGCATAACTTGGAAAAGAGTGCATATTTAGGGTATTGTTGAACAACACCACTCCTAGATTATTAGAGGAATCTATAATTGCGGGTTTAAAGGCGGGATTAGGAATAACGAAGCCTTGGGTGCAATCTAAATTGAATTGTGCTAAATAAAGTAAGCTAGTGTATCCGGGAGAGTGCAATAGTAAATTACTGTGATTACTCGGGAGAGATTTACGGTAAGATTAGCGTTCATGATTGATAGAGATGTGTGGGTAAATTTGTATGAGCATAAACAGAAGGGATTCCATCAATAGGGGAAATCATTGCCTTAGCTTTTTCTCATAATTGTTTACAACCTTTAATTTTTACTTAGTTACAGCCATTTAGTTATTTGCAAGCTAGTTATTAAAGAACACTCAACTGAGATTCGAATATTTGGGAAGCTGGTTCTGAAGACTTAGTGGGTCTGAAGATAGCAGTTGATAGGTTAACTCTCTGTGGATTCGACCCTGGGCGTAATACTCGGGTTATATTTGCAACGTCCGCAGAGTCCTTTTTATAAAGCATAGTTGGGCTTGATCAATCTACAATAAGTTTATATCTTTGCATACCTGGGAAAGTGCAGGCTGATAGAAGAATTATTAACTGGCTTGGTCAAAACCAAGTAAAAATTGAAGTCCTTAAGGTCTTGCATTATAAACTTTACAGAATCCAATTTGGAACTCCAAATTTTGTCCCTTTCTTTACAGAATATAGTTTTTTTCTTATTGGTGAATTAACACGTGGACTGCACTGTTCCTTTATCAAACCACGTTTACTTCAATATTTCAGATACACTATAACTCTACAGTTTTCCATCTCTTCCCTCGCCTGATTCTCTCTCTTTGGCTGTTCTTTGCATTTTTTTCTTGCTTCACTACTTCAAGAGTTCAAGGTGCCATCTTCTTTGAGTGAGTTTTTAAATTCATGTGGTGTTTCTGGATCTTCATGGAGTTTTTCCACTTTCTATGTTCGAAATTCTTTCATAAATTCTGTCTTTTCCTGATTTTACAGTATATTTGCTACTATCTTTTACGATCTATTGTGTATGTTAAGTCTATTTGGTTGCAAAAATCAGAAGAGATTAGAATCTTGGCTTAAATATAGCCACTCACCAAATATAGACCGACACTGAAACTGAAGAAGAAAGAGAAGCGCAGAAAATTTTGAAAAAACTTACTCGAAGAGATAGATGGAACTTCGAAACAGAGAAGGAGTAGCGATTGCCGATTAGCAAAGGAGAATGCAGAGACCAGGAGATGAGAAGCGAAGGGAAAGAGAATTGCTGAGACTCCCAAAAGGTGTTGTTAACGTTGTTCATCTTTTTGGTTTACCCATTGCTATCGATTTTGATGTGTGTGTGTGTTGGTTTTCTTCATATGTTGGTGAATTTCTTACATGCATGTCACTATACCTCTTCGCCCATAGATGTGTTTAACAGTATACTTTGTGCATGTCTCATATATATTTGTTTCTGGACAAAGCAAGTCAACGTGGAAAAAGCTCTCGATGGCCATATACCAAAATGGTTGGAGTGTGCAGGATCACTCCTCAAACTTTCTTCCTTTATTTAAGGAATCCTCTTGGTTGGTCGGCAGATCTGAACCCGAACCAAACCCTAAGCAAAGAAGGAATGTGCCTTAGTTCAATCTCGAGGACAGGATAATAGGGGCGTAGCACCGAATATGTCGGAGTAGTCCCACCCAGTAGATGGATAAGCCAGTAATACCAATCAAGGAAGCCTTGAACTCTAGAGCTTTCTTTCCTGATGGGGACTAAGAAAAGGAGACTGAATATAGCTAAACAGCTGCAGCAGAAAGAATGAAAAGCCAAAGGTCAAGGTGCATAGCGGTCTTTTCAAGAATCGGGGAGTACAGAATAAGGGGTTTGCAAGACAAAAGAGAATTGCCTGGAACTATGGACAAGGGTATTTTACTCAATTCTCCTCTTACTATTTAAAAAGACGGAGGAAAATGAAATTCCACCAGTGTGTATGTAAGACAACCTTAATTTTTTATGTTCAACGCTTTGGGCAAGCCAGAGCAAGACTTCTCTGTGGGAAAGAAATTGTATTATAAAGAAAGGATTCACAAGTACTTTTTAATCGAGAAAAAGGTGAAAAGTGAACCAGATATCTGATTGATTTCCGTCCAAATGTAATCAAATCAGTATTTAACCCTTCTTAGCAACTTTTAATATACCACAAAAGAAAGACCAGAAGCTTATGCGACACATTACAAATGATAAATATCATAGAATGGCACATATTTAAAAGATAAGTCTAGCGGCTCAAATCCAATATTGTTAATAATTTTTGTGCTAATTGACATAAAAAGAAGATTAATGCTCATACCATCTTTAAGAAGTCATCACATTGGTAAGAAATTGCCAATAGATCAGACAATAGGACATGAGACTTTTAGCAGAATGTGTACATGACTTGAGTATCCCTGCACTCATATGTCTTTCAAGTTCTATAGTAGATAAATAGTAAGTAAAGCGACATACAAATCCACCAGCTACTCTTTGCCTTTGAAGTAATAAAATGAATGCGTCGCCTCTCAGAGAGATTAATTGGAATCCATGGACATGTTTAGATCTTCAGAATTATCTGTTTTGGTATTCTCAATTAGGTGCTTTAGGAAACAAAGAAGTAATACAATATCGATACACTACTAGAATTCCGGAAAAAAGCGACCAGCAAAAGCGACCAACGTTGGTCGCTTATTCGCCAAAAAGCGACCAACCACGCCTGGTTGATATTAAGCTGGTCCTTTTACCTGAGAGACCAATGTTGGTCGCTATATGGACCAAAGTTGGTCGCTAAATAGCGAACAACATTGGTCTCTCAGGGAAAAGGACCAAATTTTCCGGGCAAAGCATATAGCGACCAACTTTGGTCGCTCAAATATTTTAATATTATATATTTGGCGACCAAAGTTGGTCTCCAGATGTAAATAACGTTTTATTTTTATTTATTTTTAATCATATTAAGCGACCAACTTTGGTCGCTATATTAATAAATGTTATAATTTTTTATTTAATGGGTGACCAATATTGGTCGCCAATGGCAAGAATTAATTTTTTTTTTAACTATTAAGTCGACCAACCTTGGTCGCAAATTACCAGAAATATTTTTTTTAAAGTTGTAATAGCGTACAACTGGACACCAAGTTGNATGCTTACAGCTTACCGAATACTCATTCACGTACCCCATAGCAAGACACATTCCATTCCATATAAAAGAAAATGGAAAAGAAGAAAACCCCACTTGAAATATTTCCAAGTGTGGGGGGTATTTGGGGAAAGTGTAATTTCTTAAACCCAAAAGGATAAAAATCGGATCGAACACCGTTGATTCCGTTTGATAAGATATGCAACAAATAGTAAGGCATATCGTTTTTCGATTCATAAATCATAAAATCCTGACATTCATATTAATACGGTTATCGAATCAGATAATGCTGAATTCTTTGAGAATATTTATCCGTATAAAAAGGAATGTGAGTCGTCTAGTGAAATATCTAAGCGAAATCGGAAAGAAGCAAAGGAAAGTACGTTGAATTAGAAAATTCCAAGATGTAGTAAACGTCAAAGGATAACTACTTTCTTTGGACCGGATTTTCGACATTCTTGTTGGAAAATGAGCCTCAAACGTTTAAAGAAATATTGTCTTCCTCGGAAGCACAATATTAGAAGAGGCAGTCAATAGTGAGATAGAATCCATATTAAGTAATCATACTTGGGAATTGGCCTCCAGGAAATAAACCTTTGACTTCTACGTGGATTTTCATAAAGGAAATGAAAGTTGATGGTACTATTCAAAAATATAAGATTAGTTGTCAAATGATTTAGACAACGAGTAGGTCTTGATTATTTTGATACATACTCACCGGTAACGAGGATTACATCTACTCAGGTGTTAATAGCGTTAGCCGCCGTGTATGGCCTTAAAATCCATCAGATGAACTTAAAGACAACCTTCTTAAATGGAGATTTGGAGGAAGAAATTTATATGGAACAACTTGAAGGGTTCGTGGTTCCCGGAAAAGAAAAGAAGGTGTGTCGACTTGTTAAGTCACCCAAACAATGACATACGAGATTTGACCAAATAATATTGTCAAATGGTTTCAAAAATTAATGAGTGTAAACAAATGTGTTTACATTAAGAATACTTCAAGTCATATAGTCATTATTTTGATTATATGTAGATGATATGTTGATGAAATATTTAAAATGTGGGGGCTTTGAGCTTATGCATGACAAAAGCCAATGTTAGACGTAATGTCTACATGATATAATTTTGAACCCCATTGATATAGTAGTTGTTAAATTCATCAGTTGTTTAGTCTTAATGAAGACTAGTTGATAGAAACTACTAATTTGGAAGTTGGTCACGTGCCTTTCTCGAAAGATCATTTTCTTTATTGAAAAATTTATATTGTTTAGTTGTTTTATGAAATGATGTCACTTTGAAGGTTGTGACTTTTCATAGAAAGATACGTCTGTACGTTTTTGTATGGACATGACCGTTCATGAACGAATGTATTAATACGTTGGTCTATAATGAGGTGAACCAACCGATGAACATGACCAAAATCCATTGCAAGTTGGATTTGTTTCATAAATGAAGGTGCTATAATTTGCATATCATATAGACGTATGAATAAATAGCATACAAATGCTTGAAAATGACGGAGTGATTGATAAATGTGTTATATATTAAAAGGCTGATGCCAATCATTCTAGTTGTTGTTATAATATACTATTACTACATTAAGTGTAGTCAATAATATGATATGCAATCGAAAGTCGAGACGTATTAGTCTACAACATAAGGAAGTTTTCATTGAACGTTCATGACAATGAAACAAGTTTTGAAGTATACTCCAAATTATGTTTTGCACTACAATAAGTATCCCGCGATAATAGAGGGGTATAGTGATGAAAATTAGATCACCGGTTCAACCGATTCTAAACAGTCAGTGGATGAGCGATGTATTGGAAATCGTCCAAACAAATGTGCGTTGATCGCGCTACAGTGGAGGCTGAGTTTATAGCCTTAGACAAGGCCGGTGAAGAAGCTGAATGGCTCCGGAATTTCTTGAAAGATATTCTATTTTTGCCCAAACTTTTGGCACGTATATGTAAAGATTGTGATAGTCAGCCACAATAGGAAGGGCTGGGAGCGTTATGTATAACGGAAAGTCTCGTCACATAAGACGCAGACATAGAACCGTTAGACAACTACTTTCTAGTGGAATTATAACAATTGATTATGTAAAATCAAAGGATAATGTGGCGGATCCGCTTACAAAAGGCCTAACTAGAGAGGGAGTTGAGAAATCATCTAAGGGAATGGGACTATGGCTGAGGACAAGTCATCATGGCGGTAACTCTATCTAGATTTTTGGAGGTCCGAGATCTATTCAAGGAGCGCAAACAAAGTTATGCATGAACGGTTCAACATTGTCAAATATAATATTTTAGTTCATTCTCGTGATGAAGACAATGTTCAGTAACAAGGATAAAATGTTAAGATATTTTTTTAATGGTTTCTAAGTTTGATACAGGGTATATCAAATAGTGTATCTACGGGATAACACGTTTAGGAATCACCTATGTAAGTGTGAAGTGTAAGCCGCTTCAAGGAGAATTCTGTAAGGCCAGTTCTCTACGCACTTATGAACCAGGTGGTGTTCATGGCTGAAACGAACACAACAATGAGAACCAAAGACGGTTAAGGGTTGATTGTGTGACTTATGGTTGTTTAGGTATACACCAAAGCTCGACGGTTCAAAGATATCAAATCTACCGATTGACCGAGTATATCCGACATAAGTTCACTACGGAAAGTTCAAAGGGAAACCTACTTATCCATATGTGATTAATCCTTACTTGCGAATCACACAGTATTTTCATGCATATTTTTCACATATGTCCATTCCCCATTCATGTGGGGGATTGTTGCGTTTTTTCTTTAAAGGGTGTGAATGAGAAATGGAAGAGGCACCTTTTGGATTGCACCTCTCCATCTCACCCTTCCTTTGTCTATAAATTTAGAGGCTTGGCCTTATTTTTAAGATATGGAAAAATCTGAAAATTTCTCCCTCTTTTCTATTTGCATCATTTTCAAATAAACATAAGTGTCAAGTGTGACTTGCTCCGTCTGTTGAGTTCGCTGAAATTCTGTAGTTTCGATTGCCAGTATTGCAGTATAGTTATTCCGTTCTATCCTGGGAGGAATTAATCTAAAACCTTGGGCAACAGTGAGGGGATTAAATTCCTTAAGGACACACAAGCAACTTGTGGGCTCGGAATTATTTTTTTTTTTGTATTTTTGTTTATTAAACTAATGTTTCTCTGCTTTAATTTTCTGATTTTCTGATTTCGAACACAGTATTACCAATATGATCCAAGCTGCTTCAATAACAAACAAAATCAATAACATTAGAACTAATTTCAGCAAAATTTGACATCTGCAATGGGGAAGCAAAATGAAAATCTTTTACTGCCGTTGGAACTGAGAATTCATGATGATAATAATCTTGAGAAAATGAAGTTGTTGTTCAGTTCATTTCTTAAAATTTAGAGTTGTCACTATTGGTATGTTGCCACATTGGATTCAGTTTCTGATGAGCCTCATTATCACCTGCATCAAGGGGGGCTTGGTAGCTTCATGGTTATCATCATAGTCTTTAAAAATAAATAAATGAGCAAACACTTGATCTATTTAACTAAAGACAAACAATAATATCTTAAACATTAACCTGTTAGGATTTTTTGATCAATTCCAAGAAACAATATCATTTACCTTGAGATTCTCTGATGATCTACAATAAGTTTATATCTTTGCATACCTGGGAAAGTGCAGGCTGATAGAAGAATTATTAACTGGCTTGGTCAAAACCAAGTAAAAATTGAAGTCCTTAAGGTCTTGCATTATAAACTTTACAGAATCCAATTTGGAACTCCAAATTTTGTCCCTTTCTTTACAGAATATAGTTTTTTTCAAATTGNCTGCCAGCTATACAACTATCCTATACAGGCATTTATTGCCAGCAACAACAACAACAACAACAACAACAACAACAACAACAACAACAAAAACAACAACAACACCACTAAAATGCAACAAAATATAAAGATCAATAGAACTAAAACATTAAGATAACAAAACTAAGTTAACGTTTATTACAAGCTCATTCGAAAACTAGTTCTATTGTCTAGTTCAAAGTATATAAAGTACTCAATGAGTGTTCTTTTAGCATCCTCGTTCGAAAGTTCGATTGCCTCGGCCGACTCGTTAGGTTCCGACTTCGTATGAATTCCCCCACATCAGTGTGAAGCGAACCTATAAGAAAAATTATATTGAATTAATATTTCAAAATTTATATAAAAGTAAATCAAAATACTTAATGATAAGTAAAAAAACTTACATGTATAGTCGAGGCTCGACCCTCGACCCACCTTTCTGAATCAGTCTCTTTCTTCTTCTTTACAATACGAGTTTCATTGAATAGCTCATCTTGCTTCATTGGCATCATAAAGCTGTCCGGTGGCTTTGGTGATTATCCTCATGGTACTATTACTCGGGATGAACTTGGATACAGAGAATAACTTGGATACAGTAGCAGACAGGGTGTGTCTTTTGATCAATTGTTGTTCTCGTTAGCGACAATGATGTTGAGACTGCAATGACATGTGTTTCAACTAGAGATGGTATAGGCGGGAATTTTAACATTCCTTAAGTAGATAAAAGAAAGATTATAGAGGAATTCTCTACTTCATTTTTCAAGAAGAAAAGAAGTTTAATTGAGAGCGACAAGGGTGATGGTGATGGAATGTTTTCCGTTGGTCATGACAGTTCCGATAAAACGGGTATCATAAGACTCTATGATGACAAAGATCATAGGAAGTTTTGTTCTCAACTTTCTTCCAAGTCTGATCCGTACAAGCTTAATTGGATGTTGGTCATATATTGTGACGACCCAAAGGGTCATCACCTGTTTTCTTATTCATTCCGTGCTTCCGAGGCCTCGAAAACCTCATATTTACTTTCCTCGATTTATGTGCGCAGTGGGCGCATAGCCGGAAAGCTTCTATGTTGAAATTCTGTGAAAATTTTTAAGAATTTTGATATTAATATGATTAAAGTTGACTTTGGTCAACATTTTTGGTAAACGGACCCGGACCCGAGATTGGACGGTCCCGGAAGGTCCGTAGAAAAATATGGGACTCAGACATGTGCCCGGAATCGAATTCCGAGGTCTAGAGCCCGAGGAAAGAATTTTTCTGTGAAATTATTTTTCTGAAATTATTAAGGAAATTGGAAACGAAAATTGATTAAAAGACTGTGGTATCAGGCTCGTATTTTGGTTCCGACGCTCGGTACAAGTCTTATATATGGTTTAAGCGCTTTCTGTAAAATTTGGTTGAAAACGGACGTCGTTTGACGTGTTTCGGACTCGAAATGGAAATTTGAGGCTTTATGAACATTTCAAAGAAAATCATGAGTTTTGAGGCTTGATTCTATGTATATGATGTTATTTTGGCGATGTGATCGCGCGAGTAAGTCCGTAGGATGTTTTTGAGGTTGTGTGCATGTTTGGTTTGGAGCCCCGAGGGCTCGGGTGAGTTTTGGATAGGCATCGGATTGCATTTCTCATGTTTTAAAAATCTAGTATGCTGGCTTCTGCAATTTTCGCAAATGCGAAGGGAAGACTCGCAATTGCGAGCTGTCAAATGCGAACACTGAATCGCAATTGCGAAGCTGGGGATTTTTGCATGGGATCGCAAATGCGAACCAGGGGATTTCCGGGCACTGTCGCAAATGCGATGGCTTGGCTCGCAAATGCGAGGGGTGGCCAATCGCAAATGCGATCATTTTCTCGCAAATGCGAAGACTGGCCATTTGGTAAAGTTTCGCAAATGCGATCCTCAGCTTTGCATTTCCCAAAGTAGCAGACCTGGGTTCGCAATTGCGAACCCTAGTTCGCAATTCCCACATCCGAGGCCCAGCAAATTTTATACTTAGTCGAATTTTCACCACTTTTCACCATTCTTTCAAAACCAAACACCATAGGCGATTTTTCAAGTAGCAAACTTCATCCCAAATCATTTGNAGGAGATGAGAAGCGAAGGGAAAGAGAATTGCTGAGACTCCCAAAAGGTGTTGTTAACGTTGTTCATCTTTTTGGTTTACCCATTGCTATCGATTTTGATGTGTGTGTGTGTGTTGGTTTTCTTCATATGTTGGTGAATTTCTTACATGCATGTCACTATACCTCTTCGCCCATAGATGTGTTTAACAGTATACTTTGTGCATGTCTCATATATATTTGTTTCTGGACAAAGCAAGTCAAAGTGAAAAAAAGCTCTCGATGGTTATATAAGGAATCCTCTTGGTTGGTCGGACCGGCAGATCTGAACCCGAACCAAACCCTAAGCAAAGAAGGAATGTGCCTTAGTTCAGTCTCGAGGACGGGATAATAGGGGCGTAGCACCGAATATGTCGGAGTAGTCCCACCCAGTAGATGGATAAGCCAGTAGTACCAATCAAGGAAGCCTTGAACTCTAGAGCTTTCTTTCCTGATGGGGACTAAGAAAAGGAGACTGAATATAGCTAAACAGTTGCAGCAGAAAGAATGAAAAGCCAAAGGTCAAGGTGCATAGCGGTCTTTTCAAGAATCGGGGAGTACAGAATAAGGGGTTTGCAAGACAAAAGAGAATCGCCTGGAACTATGGACAAGGGTATTTTACTCAATTCTCCTCTTACTATTTAAAAAGGCGGAAGAAAATGAAATTCCACCAGTGTGTATGTAAGACAACCTTAATTTTCTATGTTCAACGCTTTGGGCAAGCCAGAGCAAGACTTCTCTGTGGGAATACCCGGCTATCTATATAACCTACATGTAAACCATAGAAGTATCAGATTATCCAATTGAATGGACAGTTACAGAAGAAAAAATAATACCGAATAACATAAAAGACATGATTAACGTCCACATTCACTTTAAAAAACATAGAATTGAATGGAAAGAAATTGTATTATAAAGAAAGGATTCACAAGTACTTTTTAATCGAGAAAAAGGTGAAAAGTGAACCAGATATCTGATTGATTTCCGTCCAAATGTAATCAGATCAGTATTTAACCCTTCTTAGAAACTTTTAATATACCACAAAAGAAAGACCAGAAGCTTATGCGACACATTACAAATGATAAATATCATAGAATGGCACATATTTAAAAGATAAGTCTAGCGGCTCAAATCCAATATTGTTAATAATTTTTGTGCTAATTGACATAAAAGAAGATTAATGCTCATACCATCTTTAAGAAGTCATCACATTGGTTAGAAATTACCAATAGATCAGACAATAGGACATGAGACTTTTAGCAGAATGTGTACATGACTTGAGTATCCCTGCACTCATATGTCTTTCAAGTTCTATAGTAGATAAATAGTAAGTAAAGCGACATACAAATCCACCAGCTACTCTTTGCCTTTGAAGTAATGAAATGAATGCGTCGCCTCTCAGAGAAATTAATTGGAATTCATGGACATGTTTAGATCTTCAGAATTATCTGTTTTGGTATTCTCAATTAGGTGCTTTAGGAAACAAAGAAGTAGTACAATATCGATAGAGCTTTCAGATAAGCAAATAAGGTACGTTAAAATGGAGATTGTTTGCTCTATATGACCAAGCTTGCACCCAATGGGAAGTGAATACCGAAAAGGATCATGTTTCATTCCTCAAATGACATGGAGTGCAAGAGAAATTAAGCTTATTGTTTGGATTCGCCAGATTCTGAAAAACCAATAAAATATCATATAACTATATTATATAATTCTACATCTATTAGTATTTTTTGACATTGAAAGTAAATTTTGTCGAAGGTTCAGGTCAGAAATTTCGGGGGTGAAAATTTTGAAGAAAACTCGAGTTGCAAAAAGATGAACACAACTTTGCAGATCAAGAGCAAGCAAGCAATGTGCGTAAACTTTTTTCCATGACTTAAAAGTAGAAATATTTAATGGTTGAATGAACCCCATTTCTAATTTTAAATGTTTACTTCATTTTTGATTACTTTCGAAGTCACCTCATAGACCATAGTAAGAGCTCAGTAACTGAGGTCATCACTCAAAAAAAGAGCTCTATAATTCATATTTTATAATCTCATTCAACCACAAAATGAGGGATCTCCGAACACTAAGAAGTAACAATATCTAGAATTAAAATATGAAAACAACAATTATTTCATAAAATGGAACTTGTCTGTTTATTTGCATGTACCAAATCAAGGAATAAACTATCCCCAAAAAATAAAAACACTGACACACACCAACCAAACAGCCATTAACAATAAATGGATGAAACAAATAAATAAAATGAAAAGAAAAGAAATACAGCAGGCGCCTTAAACAAAGAACTAAAGTAAAAAAATTTAAAATAAAATCCATAAGCGAAGCCGAGGCCAGGCACGGTAGGTAGGAAACAAAATACCAAGAAGTGGAAAGTAGAGATTTTAGTTCGGTAATATACTAATATTAATGGAAAAATGAAGCAAACTCCTAGAATCAAATTATTAAAGATGAAGCATAGTTAAAAGTGTAATTTATTTTCCAATAATTAAGACTGCAGAATGAAAAAATGCGAACTTAACCTTTGAGGAACTGTGTTAAAATCTCTTCTTGAACCCTGCGATGCAAAATTCTTCACTGATTTGTTGGAAGCGCTAGCTGACAAATTTAGGGCAAACAACATGCAATAACTTTTGGCAGCGAAAATCTATATCAGTCTATTAAGAAACTCAAAGAGAAGAAAAAATATTTATGCGAGAGAGGGAAAATCTAGAGAAACAATCAATCTATCTATATAGAATAGGAGAAGCAAAAGCACTACATTAAGACAAGTGTCTTGACCACAAAAAGCCAAGTGGCATTGTTAAGACAAAATAAACTACTTTTCTAACTATTTTTTTTTTGAATTTTAAATTTTGAATTAGTTGGTTACACTACTTGAATTAACAAATATAGACATCATATAATTATCAATAAAAACGAAAAATACAAAAAATTATTCTACTCATTCAAATTGGAGTTTTATAATTATTTTACAATAAAAAAACAAAAAATCAAAAGTTACCAATTCAAATTGGAGAGTAATTTCTTCCTAATATAGTAGTAGTAGTAGTGTGTGTGTGTATTTATATGGCAGTAGTTTATACTAAATTGGTAATTTATTAATAATTCCTATTTCAATTTAACAATATTAAGTAATGGATAATACAATTAGATAACCAAGAATTATAAGAAACAATTAATTAGGTATTCTATATATATTTTTTTAAAAAGAAGTGTAGTTTCTATGTTTTTTAAAAAGAAAGCACCATCCCTACGTTAGGTGTTCCATATTTAAAAAAAAATAGTTTCAACTTTTTTAAGAAGAAAACGAGCAGTTAATTAGGTATTCTATATCTAAAAAAAAGTAGTTTCTTCCTTTTTTAAAAGAAAACGTCTGTACATTTGAAACCTTAAAGAACGGCAATTGGGAACGCCATTTTCACCTATTTGCCCTAATTATTTCATCCTTCAAATTCGGCACTTCAATCCCACGATGTCTCATCACGATTTCAATTCCTTAACCACGAACTCTTCTTCCCTGGGTTCCAGTAACATGACTTCACATTTTTGTCAAATTGTCAAATCAGTTACTTTTATACAGTACTAATATCTCTTCTTCGAATGGCTCTATGATCACGCCCAACTATGCCTTATAAAAAGGACTCTGCGGACGTTGCAAATATAACCCGAGTATTACGCCCAGGGTCGAATCCACAAAGAGTAAACCTATCAACCACTATCTTCAGACCCACTAATTCTTCAGAACCAGCTTCCCAAATATTCAAATCTCAGTTGAATGTTCTTTAACAACTACGCTTGCAAGTAACTAAATAGCTGTAAACTAAGCTAATAAGGTTGTAAACAATTATGATAAAAAGCTAAAGCAATGATTTCTCCTATTGATGGAATCCCTTCTGTTTATGCTCATACAAATTTACCAACACATCTCTATCAATCATGAACGCTAATCTTACCGTAAATCTCTCCCGAGTAATCACAGTAATTTACTATTGCACTCTCCCGAGATACACTAGCTTACTTTATTTAGCACGATTCACTTTAGATTACACTCAAGGCTTCGTTATCCCTAATCCCGCCTTTAAACCCGCAATTATAGGTTTCTCTAATAATCTAGGAGTGGTGTTGTTCAACAATACCCTAAATATGCACTCTTTTCCAAGTTATGCACACTAAATAGGCACAGCTAACTGAGGATCCTGTCAATTAACTACAACAAACACGAAGTTGAACAAATAGAGATTAAACTAGCAATTTGTATTCACATAAACAAGAAGTTCATCACCCAATAGGTTCCATCAAAACCTTAGACAAGGAATTTAGCTACTCATGGCTATGGGAAAATAAACTAAGATAGAATTCATCATAAAAATCAAAAGTTAAGAAGAAAGATGNAGAAGCATTGGCTCGAATTGTGATACGAATATTGAAGGTATATGAAATGACTTGATTCTTTGGAGCGTTGGCTCAAAAATGGTAAAGTGGATTATAACATAAGAAAAGTAAGAAAGAGAAAGCGTTGTTGATTATTCCCTTGACGGGACGTTTGGTTGAACTTGTTGGTTCTTTCCCTTGCCGGGATATCTTCAAATATTTGGTTATTGTATGCCCCTTATTTGTGACTGTTGTTTGGGGAGCCAGACTGTTGAATGATAAGGATCGGGTTGCACGCCGCAACAGTGGTATTCGTGGATCGGATTGCGCGCCGCAACAATAATATATGAGGATCGGGTTGCACGCCGCAACAATGTTATGTGATAAATGATATGGGTCGGGTTGCACGCCGCAATAGTGGTATTTGTGGATCGGGTTGCACGCCGCAACAATGGTAATTGTGGAACGGGTTGCACGCCGCAACAGTTATTGATACCATGTGTTTATTTTGAGTATTGGTTCTTGTTCACTGTAATTCTAAGGTGCTTTAGTTGGTTACTTTGGATTACTTTTAATATTGTTATCTCCCCATAGCATGTTTCCCCTCCCACATTGTTACTTGCCTGGTATTTCGATTCCGTTGTATATTTATAGCTGCACAAGTTTATGTGGTGTCCAGTCTAGCCTCGTCACTACTTCGCCGGGGTTAGGCTAGACACTTACCAGCACATGGGGTCGGTTGTGCTGATGCTACACTTCTGTGCAATTTCTGCACAGGTCCAGGTTTTGAGGAGCAACAGCATTAGTACGGGAGCAGGCTTTCACTTTACGAGACCGAGGTAGCCTTGCAGGCATCCGCAGGCCCGGCGTCTCTTCCTTATGTTCTCTTTAGACTGTTGCCTCATTGTTTTCGAGACAGACAGCTTATATGTTTCTTTCAGCCCTTTGTATTTAGTAAATTCGTAGCAATTCCTGAGTAATGTGACACCAAATCTTGGGTAGAAGCTATTATTGACTATTCCGCGTTTTGATTCAGACTTATAAATTAGACTTTCGCTATTATTATTATTAAATTCCATATTACTTATTGATGCTATAGATTGTTAACAGATTTATTTATTAATGAAAGGTAAATAAGTTGGCTTGCCTAGCTACCACGAGTAGGCGCCATCACGATCCCGATGGTGGAAAATCCGGATCGTGACATATATTCTTCAGGTTCAGACAATGATTTGTCTGACAAAAGTATGGAACTGCTAATCAAAAGAATTAAAGCTAAAATGTTTTTCTCTGTAAACATATATATAAGCCATATTCGTAACTATATATATTACATATATATAAGCTATTTCTAATTTTAAATGTTTACTTCATTTTTGATTACTTTAGAAGTCACCTCATAGACCATAGTAAGAGCTCAGTAACTGAGGTCATCACTCAAAAAAAGAGCTCTATAATTCATATTTTATAATCCCATTCAACCACAAAATGAGGGATCTCCGAACACTAAGAGGTAACAATATCTAGAATTAAAATATGAAAACAACAATTATTTCATAAAATGGAACTTGTCTGTTTATTTGCATGTACCAAATCAAGGAATAAACTATCCCCAAAGAATAAAAACACTGACACACACCAATCAAACAGCCATTAACAATAAATGGATGAAACAAATAAAAAAAATAAAAAGAAAAGAAATACAGCAGGCGCCTTAAACAAAGAACTAAAGTAAAAAAATTTAAAATAAAATCCATAAGCGAAGCCGAGGCCAGGCACGGTAGGTAGGAAACAAAATACCAAGAAGTGGAAAGTAGAGATTTTAGTTCGGTAATATACTAATATTAATGGAAAAATGAAGCAAACTCCTAGAATCAAATTATTAAAGATGAAGCATAGTTAAAAGTGTAATTTATTTTCCAATATTTAAGACTGCAGAATGGAAAAATGCGAACTTAACCTCTGAGGAACTGTGTTAAAATCTCTTCTTGAACCCTGCGATGCAATTCTTCACTGATTTGTTGGAAGCGCTAGCTGACAAATTTAGGGCAAACAACATGCAATAACTTTTGGCAGCGAAAATCTATATCAGTCTATTAAGAAACTCAAAGAGAAGAAAAAATATTTATGCGAGAGAGGGAAAATCTAGAGAAACAATTTTTTTATAAAATGAACGAAGGAGAACAAAAAGCACGCAAGTGGAAGCCAGACGTCGTAAATAAATCAAGAGGGTGAGCACGTGTCACCAGAGGAGGAAAATTGAAGTGCTGCAATTGAAGATAGGCACGTGTGCGATATAATTTATCAGGCTTTTAGTAGAATTGTTTAGTGCAATGTTCGTCCCCCAAACTGTTAGTGCAATGTTCGTCCCCCAAACTCACTTCTAATATATAAGTAAAATTAGTAACTTTGCTTTGCTGAAAAGACTAAAATACCCCTAGACGACGAAGAGCTGCTTATTCTCGCTTCTAAATAGTAGGAAAGTAAAATTGGTAACTTTGCTTCTTTCATTGTCATAAAGACACCTGTACTTTGCATAACACGTGTCTTGCCTTTTAAGACTCGTAGTTACTTATTTTTACACTACTAATCCATCTTTTCTTTTGGAGTTTACAAATATTTAGTGAATTTCTTAATATAAATACAGGATTTACGCAAAAAGTTACTAGGTTCCTTGGAACCCGTATTCTATGCTCTAGGTCCGCCCCTGGGCTTAAAGACATAACTGAGTATGTTAAATCTGATATTACTCCTCATGAAATGATGCCGTTGAGTTTAAATGACAGCTGGAAGTTACTTTGCGATAAGTTACTCGGGGAAGACCATACTTGTTGTAACACCCCGTAAATTCGGCTTAGGTATGAATGAGTTAAAGGAGTAGTAAGGTTATATTTTGGACATGTGAAGTCCCATCGGGATGATTATGGGTGAAAATAGTTATTTCAAAATCAAGATGGAAAGTGAGGTGCATAAGATTTGACAAAATCGACTAAGTTTGCAGAAGGTCTGTGTTCCAACAGAATTTAGAGGAAATGTGTAAAGAATTTGGGGAAACTAAAAGCATGAAAGTTGTAGGACTTTGAAATAAATTTCCAACAATATATTGTGGAGCCCAAACGGAGCTCTGTGCAAAAAGTTATGCACGTTTTACAGAATAGTGCGTAACCACCGCGTTCGACCGCGTTTGACCGCGACCGCGGTCGTGAGGCAGTGCTCCAGCTATTTGCCGCGGTCGGGACCGCGGTCAGGCCTACTGGGACGCGGTGGCCGACTTGGAAAGTCATTTTCTTAGCCCTATTTCGTCCCCCACAGCCCCAAAACATAAAAACTTGCTCTAGAAAGAAAAACTCTCAAAAACCTAACTCCTTAAGGGTCTCTCCACCATCCAAGGTAAGTTCTAATGGTGATTCTAAGTTAATTTCAATTTCCCAACATCTTATTGGCATGGGTAAACCCTCCATATCATTAGATATTCAATTGGGACATCATTGAGAGAAGGAACCCTAGAACTCGAATTCAAGGGGATTGAACTTCAAAAAGGTAATGTCTTCACCCTCTAATTGATTCTAGCATTGGGTTAATAATTATAGACTCTAGTTAATGACATATGAATCGATGGGTTTGATAGAAGAGTATGAACGATTATAGGTTTGGGGTGCTGATTGTTGATTATTGGTAAAAGGTGTTGTTTACCTTATGGGTGATAAAGAACAATGTTAAGTATAACCATTTGAGACTTTAGAATTTATCTAGGAACAAGAGAATGGGTTATTGGGTGTAGAGACACCATTAATAAGGATTATGAAGCTTTATTTTCACCAGGTGTTTGATAAGATGCTTAAGTGTCCAAAACATGAGCATCATAGCTAATATGAAATCCCTTTGACTAGTATTGCTATAGATTAAAGTTGAAAGGGTTGACAAATGTTGTATCACGCTCAAGAGCAGGAAGTTAAGGTATGTGAGGCTAACACTTTACGTTCGTAAATGTCTATGATTCTCCCTACATCCCATTCATTATGACCATTACTAGTTTCCTCATAAAATAACTATGCCTTAGTTCCCTGAATAGTAGTAGAACTTCTATTCTCTAGATGGCATAGTTTCATAATCATTCGATATTCTATGAGTTTCAGTTATGACAAATCAACTTATTATGAATACTCATCTCAGTCTAATCCTATTCCTTATTCCAGTATCATGTAACTCGGTATGGCTCATTATTTCAGTATCATGTATTGCAGTATGATTCTCAGTTCCTGATTCTAAATTCCTGAATGTTCAACACCTGTATTTGGGCCTGAGGCCGTAGTTTATATGCTTTATGCATACTTGGGCCTGAGGCCGTAGTTTATGCTTTATGCATTTTGGGCCTGAGGCCGTAGTTATATATACGTATACTTGGGCCTGAGGCCGTAGCTTGTGCACATATACATATTAGGCTCGAGGCTGTAGTTTATCAGATAAACAGGTTGTTCATCATTCAGAAGAGGGAGTATTCATATCCTTACTTCCTTGTTCAGCTATCAGTTTATCAGCTAGCAGTTCAGTTTCAGTTTCAGTATTTACAATTCTTTTCTTTAGTTGTTTTACATATCAGTGCAATTCAAATATACTGACGTCCCTTTTTGCCCGGGTCTGCATCTCGCAATGCAGGTAACGATTTATAGGTTGACGATTCTGCTTGCTAGGGCATCTCGTATCAGCTATTGGTGAGCCCCAGTCTTTCGGGGCCTTGTCCCTCCTCTTTTTTTTCAGTCATTATAGTATTTCAGTTAATAAGGTATACCGGGGACCTTGTCCCGGTAAACAGTTAGCATTTTTAGTATTCTTTAGAGGTTTCGTAGACTATAACCCAGTCAGTCAAATATTAGCAGGCTTTCATGTGTTAGCCTTGTCGACTACTTGTTTATACTTGCAGACCATTCAGTATTTTCCGCATCTATGATATTTCAGTCAGACTCTTTAGTAGATTATCATTTTTTATATTTACCTCTATCTCATAGTTATACCACATGTTGATCCAGCCATACAGTTGGTTCGCTCGATCACATGCAGTCAGGCACCGAGTGTCGTGTTACGCCCAGACCATGGTTGGGGGCATCACACTTGTCCTTCTAAATTGGAGGAAATTGGGAAGAAAATAGTAGGAATATGTCAAATGTAAACTATTTAGTAGGTTAGATAGAATGCAGGTCATGCAGCAGAAACATGTTGAGGACAGATAAACACAGCTAGAGTCACTCTAAGGAGATTAGATATCTTTAGCAGGAGTGAGGCAGAACAGACAAGGACTTATGCTAGGCAAGTATTAACAAGTGAAGGCATGCTAATTACACAAAAGCAAGGTTCATGCTAGGTAAACAGTAGTTAGTCAAACAGGTTTAATTACATATGTAGAATGTTAAACAAGATAGCTAACAAAGCAAGCATAGGAAACTTGCTAATCACAAATTTGAATAGGCAGCATATGTCATGCTGGGTAAGCAGTAAACAGAAGCAAAGATGGCCTCAGGCCATATGAACTAATGCAGTAAATAAACACATAGGTCTGGGTTCTTAAAAATTAATCAGAAGCATACCTAGTTAAAGAAAACACAAGATGTGAGAAAGGTATTGTGCAATTTTCAGCCTTGGCTTGCTGCGGGCTAGAATAACAGAGATCACAAGTAGAAAAGAGAGCAGAGAGAGCCTTTTTTTTTAGAGTAAAGAAGTGGTAGTTTTTGAACTATTGTTCGTGTTTTGAAGTGAGAATAGGTAAAATCATATATAGTAGTCAAGAGTTAAACAAAATAAGGTAGGGGATCAATTATGTAGTAATTACGGAAATCACATAATCAATCACACACGTAAAATCAGTAGGTCTTCCTTTAATCAAGGGATAATCAATCAACGGTAAAAGTAGGGTAGGTATTTAAGGAAGGGAATCAAGTAAGACTTGGGTATAGAGTAGGTAATTAGGGGTGAATGAACAGGAGTTCGATTAAGGAAATAATTGGCAAGAATCAGCAAATAACAAATAAGGCAAGAGAAAACTAATTAAGGCAAGAAGTTCAATCAAGCCGAGTAGAGCAGTAAGAATTAGAGGTTTTGTTAAGGAAAAGAGTTCAAATCAAACCAAAATAAGAACTTCAGAATAATCAATAGTTTAATTAAGAGAGAAAATCACGTAAAGGGCCACCAAACATCACAGACAATTCAAATAGGTAAGAAAGGAATAGTCCAGATTCAACACATAGGTTTTAACGAAGCAAATCGGTAAATAAAAATTCCAAACAACCCTGATTTAAGGAGAAAAATACAGTCTTACCATGAATAGTTAGAATGAACATAGACATATAGAATCAGTAAAAAAGTTGAACCAAGAAACTTAGTAGAGACATATTAAGATAAGAAAATCACGAGACATCTAAATGGCTAAAGAAAAATCACAATAACTAAGGCAAGAACAAAGTCAGTACACAAGTACTCAGAAACCAAATAAAGAATGTCGAAAAAATTAGGGCTTTTAGTATAAACAAGTTAAGGCTAGAGCAACCTTATGAAATCAGTTAAAACATATAGGAAACAGAAGATTAAACACTCAAAATCATCAAATGTTTTGGAAAAGAAATTTCAGAACCCTAGTTTGGAAAATCATTTGAAAATAAAAAGGTTCTTGTAAAACTCATACGAAATAGGTCCAAACCATCTCAGATCTATACAGATCTAAGAAGTTCAGAAGGAAGGGTTAACAACTAAATAATTTATAAAAAATAATAAATGAGTAACAAAAATATCTTTGTGCACTAAAATAATTTAAAATAGTTATTTAAGATTTTAAAAATATAAAAGATCATTTTATGCATAAATAATGTAATTATACATTAGTATGGGCTATTATTGCAAAGATGTGCAATTTAACTTTAAAAATATAAATATAATTACAAAAATGCACTAAAAACATTTAAACACTATGTTGGCATAAATAATGAATTTAGATGGCTAAATATTCATTAAAGTAGTAGGGAGGATAATTATCGGATATTTATATAATAAAAAGAGGAGAAATAAATTGATTTGGAGCCTTTTAAAAAACTATAAAAAAATTATAAAAAATACTTATGCATGCTTATGACTGCATATGTACTATATATATATATATATATATATATATATATATATATATATATGTATGTATGTATGTATGTATGTATGTATGTATGTATGTATTAAAAAAATATGTGAGGAAAAATTGGGTATCAATAGTATGAAGGTTTGAAGACAAGAGATGAAGATATGAAGATGTGAAGAACATTTTATGATGTAACGACCCGACCGGTCGTTTTGAGCCCTAGCGCGTCGTTCAGCAGTCTGAGGCCATGAGCATCTTCATTTCAGGTGTTATGACTTGTACGCGTGGTCGGAATTGAATTTCAGGAAGTTCGGAGTTGATTTGGGAAGAGAATTCTCATTTCGTATGCCTTTAATTCATCCCTATTCAATCATGTGCGACGCGAACCGCTTCTCATAAATCGAGAATTGAAGAATTTTTATGGTACTACAGATGTGGTACGGGATGTTTCTCCCGGTATAGCTGATCGGATTATTATCGTCGCTTTGTAGAAGGATATTTTATTGTTTCAGCCCAGTAGCGGTACTTCTGAGGGCTCTAAGGCTAGGCACAAGTTGCCATGATGCTTATGAACGATTGTTCCGCAGTAGTTATATGATGGTAGGATGTTTGCCCACGTGTCGGGGCAGTGAATGGCTTGAAGGGAGGTTGACTCAGTGCATAATCTAGAGATTCAGTATTTTATTCCCGGCAGGGGAAAGGCAATCGGACTAAGAATGGTCAAATGTGGGCTGGTAGAGTAATGAGACTTGTTATTTGCGAGCGTGGTGGATCTTTCTTCTATGATGGGGTGTCGCTGTCCTAATTGAACGTACTAAGTTCGCCGGTGTTGCGATCTTCCACAATTCGCCGTTGGGGCAAACTATTGTGAAATAGTATCGAAAATGCGGCTGTCAGATATCGCAGGGTGCGGTAGTTCAGGGTTGAATCAGTGTTTCTAATGTCGATGGTATGAGAAAGATGATCTTCCGAAAGGTGTAAAGTTAGCAGTAATTGTGGGTTCAAGTGCCACGAAGATAGATTTTATTTAAGGCAGCAGCTGAGCAGCAAAGGATGAGGAAAGACATGTGGGAGGTGTCAGGAGGTGGATAAAATTTCTAGAAGGCCGAGTATAAGAGGCCAAGGGTCGAGTAGTCGATTAAAGGGATGAGTTCCGCCAAAGTGGGAGAGTGGCGGAGTTGCATATTGACATTGGGGTAGGATGACTATGCGCCTTAAGAAGAGTCTGGGATGACTTGGGAATTTTAGTGATTTGGTGATTGAGGTCTACAGATTTAATTTCGAGCATGGGCTATTATGCGGCAAGAGGTTTGATATAACGGGAAGGAGCTGCCAGAAAAGAAGAAGGATACAACATAGCTTTGAATTAGGAGGATGTTGCTGCAAATTTAATTGATGTCAACAAGGGGTGAATGGACTTGTGCAACTAGAGAGTGAGCTCGGACTCAGGTGGGTTACTCCCGGTGAGCAGGTTAGCGGTCGCATAGTTGGCGAAGCTTCCGCGAAGAATTCTATTGGTTATGCAGCAAAGAGATCGGTCGTGCGAATGTGGTAGATGATTCAGAGTATAAAAAGGGGTTTTACAGTAAGATATCAAGAATGTTGGCGGTTGATTGAGCAAGGTTATGTCAATAAGAGATTAAGAATCCTGGTGAACTCTAGAGTTGTGTAATAGTAGCTTCGAGCTAAGTGGGAGAGCCCCACTGCCTATGATTGGTTGCATGGTTAACTACTTGCGAAGTTTCTGGTTATTAGCATGTTGATGGGTTATTTCAGCCACGGGAGAAGAGCTTAGGTGGTAATTTGAGCAAAGGGATTGTTAAAGGTGTGCTATGGTTGGCCTTATTGGCTCATGTTCAGATTTGGAAAGGATTCAGGATTTGTGCTTCGTATAAGGGAAGTGATTCTGCCAGGTACTTCACCAAGAGGGTATTCATGTGCTAGAAGATCTATGGAATTGATCATATTCGGGGCCAAGTCAGAGCGGGTGGCTCTTAACAACGGTCCTAGTGAACTCAAAGGATAAAGTGTGATGCCTAATGATTTCGAGCCTATAGGTACGTTTAAGAGTCAAGCTTGATAGCAGCCTATGAGAAGAGGCACAGAATGTTCTATGATGTTTTGACTTGCGATGTATCAATTGGGAGGTACGAAATGGTTCGTGGGATTTGAGACAGCATGGTCTCGAGATTCAGGGTCACTCGGGATGAGTGCGGATGGAGTGTGTTAAGTGTTGAATGGAGTCATCATTGTTTCTATGGAAATTAAGGATAAATTGGAAGAAGAGGGATTGGGTAGCCATAGTCGAATTGGCGTGTTACTGGTAGTGAGCAGTTCTTTCAGTGTGATCGAGTTATGCAAGTGAAATGTGACGGTGCGTGCGAGGCTTGTCGGCCGCCGTAGTTGGTGATATTCAGAAAGTACTCTAGTGCTATGGCCTGGTATGTATAGGCGGATCCCGGAAGGGCAATTGTGGCTTAGACCACTACTTAGAGATTTGCATATTTCCACGGTCATGAGAATTCACCTGTGTGTTGCTATGGTCCTCCTGAGGTGAGTTAAGTGGAAAGTTTTATATGATGAAGTGTTAATCTAACAGTGGTTCCGAAGCTATGATGAAAAACGAGTTCTATCGTATATTAGCATGTTGGGTGCAGTGAGTGGTATGGAATTTGAAGTGAAGATCAAGGTAGCAGTTCGGTGTTGACAAGGATGTCACGAGCTCGGATGAGCAGGAAAGAAGTTTCGATGTTTAAGGTAAGTTGGTATTGTCTTCAGCGTCACCTGAGATCGGTGTTTTGTAAATAGGGATTTGCATCCTGGTTAATGATTCTTGATCGCTTTTCAGCATTAGTGCGGCTGGTGGTTTGGAGGTACGACCCAGTTATTTGTAATGGTAGGTTGTGGGAGTGTGTCTCACAGGAAGATTGTATGAGTGTGGCAGGTAGTCACTTGATTGATTAAAGACTTAAGCCAAGTATGAAGGTTGCGATAATATCGTTGTTTTGAGAATATACGCCTGGAGGGCACTCAGTCTATTGAGTTGTGGACTGCGGAGGATTACTCCTGTTGTGATGGTTGTTCTTGTGTGTTATGAGAAAAGAGAAGTTAGTATGGACCTTTGAAGGGTTATTGGCCTAGTTTGGTACGATCAGGGTCGACTTGAGGTCGGTGGATGGATTTAAATGTAATTATGGGCTCTATATCAGGCCAGATGTGTTCATTTTGACACAACGCTCCTTAATGGAAGAGTAGTCGGGGTGTTATTTTGTCATCAACTATTTCATGTAATGACGTATTGCGCCGTGCGAGTTGTGAGACGGATTGGTGAATTCCTTGTGTGTTGAGGCTCCGCGTAGAGATGATGTTTGTAACGACAGACCGGTCGTTTTGAGCCCTAGCACTTCGGTCAGTAGTCTGAGGCCATGAGCAGCTTCATTGTGGTCGGAATTGAGTTTCGGGAAGTTCGTAGTTGATTTGGGAAGAGAATTCTCATTTCGAAAGCTTAAAGTTGAAAGAATTAACTAGGATGGGATTTTTGAGTAAACGACCTCGGAATCGGGATCTGAAGGTTCCAGCAGGTTCATATGATGATGTCGGACTTGGGTGTATGCCCAGTTCGGGTTTTGGATAACCCGGGAGCATTTTGGCGCCTATTGTGGAAGTTAGCATTTTGGAAGAAATTTCATAAGTTTGGCTTGAAGTGCATTTCAGTGATATCAATGTCCGTTTGGGATTCCGAGTCTGTGAATAGCTCTGAATGGTGATTCTGGAGTTGGGAGCGCGATCGGAAGTGAATTCGGAGGTCCGTAGGTCATTTTGGAGTCATTTGGCTAAAGATAGAAATTTGAAGGTTTTTGAGAAGTTTGACCGGAAGCGGACTTTTTGATATCGGGGTCGGAATCCGATTCCGAAAGTTGGAGTAGGTCCGTGATGTCGAATATGACTTGACTGCAAAATTTGACGTCAATCCGACGTGATTAGATAGGTTTTAACATCGAAAATAGAAGTTTGAAATCCTAAAGTTCATAAAGCTTGGATTGGAGGTCGATTCATGATAATAGCGTTGTTTGATGTGACTTGAGGCCTCGAGCAAGTCCGTAATGTGTTTTGGGACTGGTTGGTATGATTGGTTGGGGTCCCGGGGGCCTCGGGTGGATTCCGGGTGGTTAACTGATCGAATTTGGGTAAAAAGCTGTTGCTGGTTGCTGGTATCTGGTTTCCTTCTTCGCGAATGCGGGGGGAGTCTCGCGAACGCGAAAAGGAAAGTGGGAGGCTGCTGGTTTTGGCCTTCGCGAACGCGAAGGGGTGAGCTGAGCTGCTACGCGAACGCGAGGAGGAGATCGCGAACGCATAGAAGGAAAAAGCTGGGCCTGGGGTCTTTGGCCTACGCGAACGCGAGGCCTTGTACGCGAACGCGAAGGGCTGGGTGACTGTCCTTCGCGAACGCGAGCGGAAGGTCGCGAACGCGAAGAAGGGCGGACCTGGGCTAGACAGAATGTTTGAAAATCGGGGTTTGAGTTCATTTCACCCATTTTTCTCTTGGCTTGGGCGATTTTTGGAGCTTTTGAAGAGGGGGTTCCGTCATTCATCATGAGGTAAGTAATTTATGCTAGTTTTGAGTTAAATACAAGGTTTATATATGGATTTAGACATGGAAATTGTAGAAAACTTGGGGTTTGAGGAAAAACCTAGAAAATTTGTATTTTTGGATTTTGACCACGATTTTGGGTATGGAATTTAGAGAAAATTATATATTTGAGTTCGTGAAGCTATGGGTAAACTAATTCTTCAAAAATTTTGGAAATCCGGGCACATGGGCCCGAGGCGTTTTTGTCAACTTTCCGATCGGGGTTAGGAATTGTTATTAATTGGATTAATACGAGTAGTTTATCATATATTAATGAATTTGCATGATCATTGGCTAGTTTTGGAGTATTTAACATCGATTCAAGTCTTCGGAAAGGTGGAATGCCGGTTTTGAAACTTCGGAGCAAGGTGAGTCTCCTTTCTAACCTTGTAAGAGGGAATTGTCCCCATAGGTGAATTAATTGGTTATGTGCTCCTATTTGTGGGGGCTACGTACGCACGAGGTGACGAGAGTCCGTGCGTAGCTACTATATGCTATTGTCCGGGTAGTCTAGGACCCAAAAGCATGCTATACTTGGATTAACTGTAAACTTCTTGACCGCTCGAATTGCTTAAATCACATCAAACCAGTAAATGAATTTCAAAAATAGATTAAACTTCTTTTCTTAAATTGTTAAAAGAGAAGTGACTTTTATTTGGATAAGTTCTTAATGGCTATCTGAGCATGTTTTTCTATGTGTACCTGCGTCGCACGTATGATTCGCGAGCAGGGTGATTGTTTACTTTATGTTGACCGCGTCACATGGATAGTTCACAAGCGGGGTAATAGATGCATCTATGTTTCGTGGCGTTCGACCCTCGGCAGTGCACAGTTTATTTTCTGTTGGAGCGTGTCGTACGCCTCGGCATGATTTGCGCATGCTTGTATTGCTTCCTTGAAACTTATTGAAGTTGTTATAGCCTCTTCCCGGCTTGAGAATAATTGTATAAATGATAAAAAGGAATTTGGAAATTTCCTATAAAAGGAAGATTGTTTATTTGCTTCAACCTATCGAATTATAATCATGTTCATAAAAATCCACGATTTAGCATATATTTGATATATCATTATTGGACCACTAGTAAGTGTCTAAGTCGACCATCTCGTCTCTACTTCTTCGAGATTAGACGGGATACTCATTGAGTACACGTTGTTCTTGTACTCATACTACACTTCTGTGCATTTTTGTTGCACGGGTATATGTAACTCTAGTGGCCTACTGGGCGTAGCAGCATGGTTGATACGGAGACTTAGGTGAGCTGCACTTCTCGAGGCGACCCGCAGCCAGCAGAGTCTCTTTCAGTTATCCGTATTTATTTCCTGTCCAATATTGTATTCCGGATGGTTGTTGTATTATATTTTTTGTTAGAAATTGCTCATGCACTTGTGACACCGTGTTCTGGGATGGTTTTGAAATATTTTGTATTAATTGCTTATTATTTAACTTGAATTGATGTGGTTATCTTTTTACTTATGAAATTTGAACGAAAATCTTGGTTTTCAAAATTGTTAAAATTTGAATCTAATTAAGTATTTTAGTTGGCTTGCCTGACAGCGATGTCCGGCGCCACCACGACCCTTAAGGTCGTGACAACATGGTATCAGAGCACTAGGTTCCTAGGGTCTCACGAGTCATGAGCAAGGCTAGTAGAGTCTCGCGGATCGGTACAGAGACGTCTGTACTTATCCTCGGGAGGCTGCAGGACTGTTAGGAGTACTTCCCTTCTTGATTCCTTATCGTGCGATTTGATCCTTGGAGGCGTATGCCTTTGATTCATTCTTATTCAATCATGTGCGACGCGAACCGCTTCTTATAAATCGAGAATTGAAGAATTTTTATGGTACTACCGATGTAGTGCGGGGTGTTTCTCCCCGTATAGTCGTCTGAGCTATTATCGTCGCCTTGTGAAAGGATATTCTGTTGTTTTTGCCCAGTAGCGGTACTTCTGAAAGCTCTGAGGCTAGGCACAAGTTGCCATGATGCAGTAAACTATTGTTCTACAGTATTATTATGATGGTAGGATATTTGCCTACGTGTCGGGGCGGTAAATAACTTGAAGGGAGGTTGACTCAGTGCATAATCTAGAGATTCAGTATTTTATTCCCGGCAGGGGAAAGGCAATCGGACTAAGAATGGTCAGATGTTGGCTGGTAGAGTAATGAGACTTGGTATTTGTGAGCGTGGTGAAGCATTCTTCTATGATGGGGTGTCGCTGTCCTAATTGAACGTACTAAGTTCACCGGTGTTATGACCTTCTACAATTCGCCTTTAAGGCAAGCTATTGCGAAATAGTATCGGAAATGCGATTGTCAGATATCGCAGGATGCGATAGTTCAGGGTTGAATCGGTGTTTCTAATGTCGACGGTATGAGAAAGATGATCTTCCGAAAGGTGTAAAGTTAGCAGCAATTGTGGGTTCAAGTTCCACGAAGGTAGATTTTATTTAAGGCAGCAGTTGAGCAGTAAAGGATGAGGAAAGGCATGTGGGAAGTGTCAGGCGGTGGATAAAATTTCCAGAAGGCCAAGTATAAGAGGCAAAGGTCGAGTAGTCGATTAAAGGGATGAGTTCCGCCAAAGTGGGAGCGTGGCGGAGTTGTATATGGGCTTTGCAGTGAGATGACCACGTACCTTAAGGAGAGTTTGGAGTGATTTGAGAATATTAGTGATTGGTGATTGGGGTCTACGGATTTAATTTGAAGTATGGGCTATTATGCAGCAGGAGATTTGATATAATGGGAAGGAGCTGCTTGAATAAAGAAGGATACAACATAACTTTGAATCGGAAGAATGTTGCCGAACAATTTAATTGATGTCCACGAGGGGTGAATGGACTTGTGCAGCTGGAGAGCGGGCTCGGACTCAGAATGGGTCATTGATGTCATAGTGATTTTACCTCGTGCAGCAGCATTGGAAGATGTTGGGAAGTAATTTCTACAGGTGGGTTATTCCTGTGAGCACGTTTGCGGTCGCGTGGTTGGCGAAACTTCTGCGAAGAATTCTATTGGATATACAACGAAGGGATCGGTCATGCGAATGTTGTTGATGATTCAGAGTATAAAAAAGGGGTTTCTACAGTAAGATATCGAGAATGTTGGCGGTTGATTGCGCGAGGTTATGTCAATAAGAGATTAGAATCCTGGTGAACTCTAGAGTTGTGTAATAGTGGCTTCGAGCTAAGTGGGAGAGTCCCACCGTCTACGATTGGGTTGCATGGTTAACTACTTGCAAGGTTTCTGGTCATTAGCATGTTGATGGACTATTTCAGCTACGGGAAAGGACCATAAGTGGTAGATTGAGCAGGGAATTGTTAAATGTGTGCTATGGTTGGCCTTATTGGCTCATGTTCAGATTCGGAAGGGATTCAGGAATCGTGCTTTGTATAGAGGCGGGTTCCAAAGGAAGTGATTCGGCCGGGCTCTTCGCCGAGAGAGTATTCATGTGATAGAAGATTATGGAATTGATTATATTCGGGGCCAAGTCAGAGCGGGTGGCTCTCAACAACGGTCCTAGTGAATTCAAAAGTTAAAGTGTGATGCCTAATGATTTCGAGCCTATAGATACGGTTAAGAATCAAGCTTGATAGCAGCCTATGAGAAGAGGCACAGAATGTTCTATGATGTTTTGACTTGCGATGTAGCAATTGGGAGGTACGAAATGGTTCGTGGGATTTGAGACAGCATGGTCTCGTGATCCAGGGTCACTCAGGATGAGTGCGGATGGAGTGTGTTATATGTTGAATGGAGTTATTATTCCTAAGGCAATCAAGGATAAATTGGAAGAAGATAGACTGGGTAGCCATAGTCGAATTTGGCGTGTTACGGTAGTGAGCAGTTCTTTCAGCGTGATCAAATTATGCAAGTGATTGGTGACGGTACATGAGAGGCTTGTCGGCCGCCGTGATTGATGTTATGAAGAAGTATTCTTCTGTTATGGCCTGTCATGTGTAGGCGGGTCCCAGAAGGGCTATGGTGGCTCAGACCACTACTTAGAGATTTGCATATTTCCACGGTCATGAGAATTCACATGTGTGTTGCTATGGTCCTCTTGAAGTGAGTTAAGTGGAAAGTTTTATATGATGAAGTGTTAATCTAACAGTGGTTCCGAAGCTATGATGAAAAACGAGTTCTATCGTATATTGGCATGTTGGGTGCAGTGGGTGGTATGGAATTTGAAGTGAAGATCAAGGTAGCAGTTCGGTGTTGACAAGGATGTCACGAGCTCGGATGAGCAGGAAAGAAGTTTTGATGTTTAAGGTAAGTTGGTATTGTCTTCACCGTCACCTGAGATCGGTGTTTTGTAAAAAGGGCTTTGCATCCTGGTTAATGATTCTTGATCGCTTTTTAGCGTTAGTGCGGCCGGTGGTTTGGAGGTACGACCCAGTTATTTGTTGTGGTAGGTTGTGGGAGTGTGTCTCACAGGAAGATTGTATGAGTCTGGCAGGTAGTCACTTGATTGATTAAAGACTTAAGCCAAGTATGAAGGTTGTGATAATATCGTTGCTTTGAGAATATATGCCTGGAGGGCACTCAGTCTATTGAGTTGTGGACTGCGGAGGATTACTCCTGTTGTGATAGTTGTTCTTGTATGTTATGAGAAAAGAGAAGTTAGTATGGACCTTTGAAGGGTTATTGGCCTAATTTGGTACGATCAAAGTCGACTTGAGGTCGGTGGATGGATTTAAATGTAAATATGGGCTCTACATCAGGCCAGATGTGTTCATTTCAACCTAGCGCTCCTTAATGGAAGAGTAGTCGGGGTGTTATTTTGTCAACCTAGCGCTCCTTAATGGAAGGTATGCAGTCACGTCTTGGTACTGCGTGTAGTGATTGATATGATGAGCGTATGTTGGAAACAGGTCGGGCATAGAATTTTGGATGTTGGAATTAGGCTCTAAGGCTTATTTGCTTGAATAAAAGAAAATATCTTCAGAATTGATCGAGCTAATGTGCTCAACGGAGTTATGGTAGCCCGGGAAGGTGCATGAGGTGTTAAACAGTGATTTCAGACTACTTCAGTGTAGTTCTCAGCACGTTCGAGGACGAACGAATGTTTAAGTGGGAGAGAATGTAACGACCCGACCGGTCGTTTTGAGCCGTAGTGCGTCGTTCAGCAGTCTGAGGCCATGAGAAGCTTCATTTCAGGTATTACGACTTGTACGCGTGGTCGGAATTGAGTTTCGGGAAGTTCGGAGTTGATTTGGGAAGAGAATTCTCATTTCGGAAGCTTAAAGATGAAAGAATTAACTAGGACGGGAATTTTGAGTAAACGACCTCGGAATCGGGATCTGTTTCGTATGATGATGTCAGACTTGGGCGTATGCCCGGTTCGGGTTTTGGATAATCGGAAGTGAATTCGAAGGTCCGTAGGTCATTTTGGAGTCATTTGGCTAAAGATAGAAATTTGAAGGTTTTTGAGAAGTTTGACCGGAGCGGACTTTTTGATATGGGGTCGAAATCCGATTCCGAAAGTTGGAGTAGGTCCGTTATGTCGAATATGACTTGAGTGCAAAATTTGAGGTCAATCGGACGTGATTTGATAGGTTTTAACATTGAAAATAGAAGTTTGAAATCCTAATGTTCATAAAGCTTGGATTGGAGGTCGATTCATGATTTTAGCGTTGTTTGATGTGATTTGAGGCCTCGAGCAAGTCCGTAATGTGTTTTGGGACTGTTTGGTATGATTGGTTGGGGTCCCAGGGGCCTCGGGTGTATTTCGGGTGGTTAACGGATCAAAATTTGGAATTTTGGATAGCTGAAGGGGTCTGGTTGCTGGTATAACCGCTTATGCGGAGGGTTCACTGCAGAAGCGGCCCCGCAGAAGCGAGAAATTTAACCGCCGATGCGGTTTTGGGCTGTCAGTGAAGGGACCGCAGATGCTGTCATTTTTTCCGCAGATGCGGAAGCGCACCTCCGGTGGAGAAGCCGCAGAAGCAGAAATAAGGGGGCCTGGGAAGTACCGCAGATGCGGTAGAGTGGCCGCAGCTGCGGAACTGCAGAAGCGGTCATAGGACCGCAGGTGCGGAAATTGCTGGAGGCAGAAGGGTGTTTTAAAATCGGAGTTTGAGTTCATTTCACCCATTTTTCTCTTGGTATGGGCGATTTTGGAGAGCTTCAAGTGGGGTGTTTCATCATCATCGACAAGGTAAGCTAACCCCACCTATCTTGAGTTAAATATATTGATTTTTGTATGGATATTAGCATGTAAATTGGTAGAAATTGAGGGTTTGGGGGGGGGGGGGAAACCTAGAAAATTGATATTCTTGGAATTTGACCGCGATTTTCGGTATGGAACTAAGAGAAAATTATATATTTGAGTTCGTGAAGCTATGGGTAAAGTTATTCTTCGAAAATTTTGGAAATCCGAGCACGTGGGCCTGAGGGCGTTTTGGTCAACTTTTCGATCGGGGTTAGGAATTGTTATAAATTGGGTTGTAATGAATAATTGAGTATATATTAATGGATTGGTATCATTATTGACTAGCTTTGGAGCTTTGTTCATCGGTTCGAGTCTTCGGAAGAACTTGGAATGTCGATTATGGATCTTCGGAGCGAGGTGAGCCTCCTTTCTAACCTTGTAAGAGGGAATTGTCCCCATAGGTGAATTAATGGGTTATGTGCTCCTATTTGTGGGGGCTACGTACGCACGAGGTGACGAGAGTCCGTGCGTAGCTACTATTATGCTATTGTCCGAGTAGCCTAGGACCCAAAAGCATGCTATACTTGGATTAATTGTAACTTATTGACAGCTCGAATTGCTTAAACCACGTCGACTTAATAAATAAATTTTCAAAAAGGATTAAACTTCTTTTCTTAAATTTGTTAAAAGAGAAAGTGGCTTTCATTTGAATAAATATTCCCCAATAAATTTTTAATTGGCTATCTAAGCATGTATTTCTATGTGTACATGCGTTGCATGTATGATTCGCGAGCAGGGTGATTGTTTATTTTATGTTGACCGCGTCGCATGGATAGTTCGCGAGCGGGGTAATAGATGCATCTATGGTTCGCACCATTCGACCCTCGGCAGTGCACAGTCTATTTTCTGTTGGAGCGGGCCGTACGCCTCGGCATGATTTGCGCATGCTTGTATTGCTTGCCTTGAAACTTATTGAAGTTGTTAATGATAAAAAGGAATTTGGAAATTTCCTATAAAAGGAAGAATTGTTTATTTGCTTCAACCTATCGAATTATAATCATGTTCATAAAAATCCACGATTTAGCATATATTTGATATATCATTATTGGACCACTAGTAAGTGTCGAAGTCGACCATCTCGTCTCTACTTCTTCGAGATTAGACGGGATACTCATTGAGTACACGTTGTTTTCGTACTCATACTACACTTCTGTGCATTTTTGTTGCACAGGTATATGTAACTCTAGTGGCCTACTGGGTGTAGCACCGTGGTTGACACGGAGACTTAGGTGAGCTGCACTTCTCGAGGCGACCCGCAGCCAACAGAGTCTCTTTCAGTTATCTGTATTTATTTCCTGTTCAATATTGCATTCCAGACGGTTGTTGTATTATATTATTTCTTAAAAATTGCTCATGCACTTGTGACACCGGATTCTAGGATGGTTTTGAAATATTTTGGATTAATTGCTTATTATTTAATTTGAATTGAAGCGGTTATCGTTTTACTTAAGAAATTTGAAGGAAAATCTTGGTTTTCAAAATTGTTAAAATTTGAATCTAATTAAGTATTTTAGTTGGCTTGTCTGACAGCGGTGTCCGGCGCCACCACGACCCTTAGTTGATTTTGGGTCGTGACATATGAAGATTTGAAGGATTGATGAGCAGATAGAAAATTCGAGGGTAACTCAAGAAGGTATGAAATCAGAAAGTAAAAAAGTAAAAAAAGAAAACGCGAGCTTTTATAGGAAAGGAATAATAAATGCGTGAATGTAAAATTCTTTCAATGTCAGATCTCTTTAATTTTTGTATGGTGGTTGTGATGGTGTGCTGCTGTATGTCAGGTTTTGGGTTTGCATAGGTAATTTTATTTATGAATCTAAGACTTTGATCTCTAAAAATTAGGTTTTTATATTTTCTTTATTTATTTCACAATCTTTCTCTTTGGTGAGTATATGTTCAAATTTTTTCCTGGGTTATTTATTGTTGGATTTTCAACTTGCATGTTCATATTTATTATTTAATTTGCATGTTTGGTTGTTCTTGGTCTTTGAACTGATCCTTTTAAAGAGTCTTTGGGACTTTTCGTGGTTTTCTACTATTCCAATTTTTTTTTATAATTTCTGTAATGAAGTTGGTTGAACTTCTTCGCTTGACTTTTAAGAGTTTCTGTTATGTGCCTATTTCTAATCTTGAGATTAGTTGGACTAAACTCCATAGTGAAAATTGCCTACTTCCCAGTTAAATTACATAACAATAGCGGAAAAGGAGAAAATTATAGTTTGCTTAAAGAAAAGTGTTAGACAGTCTTAGACTGAGTATTTCACTGCCTTCCCAAAATGCAAATCAAGAAGTTAATTTCTTGAGTTGATTTTGTGTTTGCTATTTTGACTTGATATATGTATTTGGTCGTTTGTTCTGTTACTATTGTAGTGTATGTGGACTTCTTCTTTTTATCTTCTTTTTTCTTTTTTTATTTATGCACTAAAAAGACATGGAGGTGTAGTTGTTTATGTACTTGACCGTATGTTAACTTGAAGCTATCTGTTTTTTGAGTTATTTGTGCAATTTCTGTTTTCCATAGCACTTTTATTTGTAGTCAGATTTTTTGTTCTTTTTGAATAATAACTTGCTAAAATTTTTACTTGATGTTCCACATTTTTGCAATTCTTATCATTTTCTGATGAATTTTGTCTTTGTTACCAAGATATCATGGCATTAAGAGGAAATATCAATCAAATAACACCTGACACACCCGATTGGACTTGTAAAGTCCAAATAGCGGACATAGGTCGAGAACGAAAAACTGAAAAAAAATTTAGTACATATGTGCAATTATAACTAAAGTGAAGCTCGTGCTTGAGCACGGGCCTAGCATGGGAATGGCTAAAATTTCATAGATGCGTCCATAATGATTAGTGTGCGACCACAGTTTACACTCTAGTCAATTATCTTCATGTTCTGCAAAACCTAGATATGGAAAAGCAATCACCACAATTGAAGATCACGAAAAGTAGAGGGCACGAAAGACTAATTTAGCATCATTTTATATACCATAAGTACACTTAGCACAAGAGCACATGCTTAACAACATCCTTTTATATACCATAAGTACACTGTCTAGTGGAACCATCGATATTTAAATATTATATATACTATACATCAAAAGAGTATATAGTTTGTATCTTCAGTACAACATGTGCTGGAGCTATGCTCCCAACCATAGTAGCCAACTTTTTCCATTCCAAAAATCACAACATAGGGAAATTTTGCGGCACCTGCAGAAAAAGCAAGTAAACTCCAATGAAGAAAAGAAAAGGAAATCGAGTACAGTGCAAAAATAGATATTAGTGAGTGTTAAAGTAGAATGGCAAACATAATACTTATCATAAAAAATTGCATGTAATTACAAATATAAGTTACTTGATCGTGTGAATATTTTTACAGTACAATTAGTGTGTTGAACTTAAGCTCCTCTACAAAGTAATACTGTAGTATTAATAATAACATATGCAAAAACGTAATTAAGTCTGTAAATCTGTCATTCAACTGTTCTCCCTATATCTTCATAACAATATAAGTACAAACTTCAGTGTCAACTACCATCCTTTTTTTTTCTCCCCCGAAAAGAGCCATGCTCATCTCCAAAGTCCAAAGAAAAATCACAACATTCAGAAAGAAAATCAAGAAGACTCGATTGCACTTATTACAAAATAAAGCTCTGGGTGGTTTATGGTGAAGTGACTGGGTAAAGGTTTATCATAATTAAACTCTTCTAACTTTTGTTTATTCTTTCCTAATGCAATCTTCACCGGAATCAAATAATGTAAGAGAAACACTCATCCATAAATTAAAAATAAAAGTTCTTTAATTTGAGTTTTCACAATAGAATCCCACACAAAGAATATGAAGACTCCTTGACCATGTATAATTTTTTTGAATAATTCAAATCTATTAGCAGAACCTTCGTTGTATGACTTGGCAATAAGCAGAATTTTTTAGGCTTAAACTTACATTGTTTTAGGATCTTGACTAAAAAAATTTGTCCAAAAAGAAGGCTCTGGTTGCAGTTGTTGCTTCTTAGAGCATCTATTCTTGATCGTTAGTACTTGACTATAAAAATGACACACATGCACTACAATAATAACAAAAAAACCACCAAGCACATATATCAAGTCAACACAGAAAAAACAAAATCATCTCTAGAAATTAACTTCTTTATTTGCACTTTGGGAAGGCAGTGAAATACTCTCAGTCTAAGACCAGAGGTCTAACAAACTATAACTTTCTCCTTTTCCTCTGTTTTTATCTAATTTAGCTGAAAAGTTGGTAATTTTCACTATGAAGTTTAGTCCAACCAAAATAGATACATGCATGGATTTTCTTGTCCAAATTGGAAGAGGAGGCACGCCCAGCCTACATTTCAATTTGTATAGCAGAAGAAGCATATCAATTAATAAACAAAATATTATGAAAAAAGAGTCACTCCATAAAACACCATCACAGATTATTATATTAAGAGAAAAAACAATATATGGGCAAAAATATATTGTCAAGTTTCATGATGTCCATGTCCTTATTCAACCAAAGATAATAATCAAAACAACAATACTATGTTCATAAAGACCAAAATATGAAGTCCTTTAATACTCGATGTCATAGCTAGAACACATTAGAAGAAACTGACAAGGAAGAAATATAGCGGGGAAATTCCACATAAAAGTATTTAGGCTAGGGCAGAAGACATTGACGAGAATTTTAACAGATATAGGGTGTGTTTGGTATAAAAGAAAATGTTTTCCGTGGAAAATGTTTTCCAAGAAAATATTTTCTTGGAAAACAAGTAGTAATCTTATTCATTTTCCGGTGTTTGGTACGCAAATTAAGAAAAATGACTTCTCAAGAGTATTCATAAATAATTTAGATATAATTATAAAGACTTAAAAGCTGATGGAAAAACTCTATTTTGTATTGAATAGCAAGCTGAGTATATATACAAGTTTACCTAAGACTACTCCTTGTATTAGGAGACTTATTCAACGTAAAGGCTATCAAAATAAACTAACTGATAGATACTCTCAATGAGAGGATAACTTTATCTACTTGTGTAACTAAAAGGATAAACATAAAAGATAAAGACTACTAGATGAGAATTCGTAACAATCTGGTAAGAGGAACTGGTGTTCCAATATGCCCCCCTCAAGTTAGGCTATGTCGCACTAATCCTAACTTGAACAGATTCCGGTCAAAGGCTGGCTTGGCAAGGGCTTTGGTGAGCGTATCAGCAAGTTGGTCAGCAGAGTGAACATGAACAACTCGAACCAGCTTTTCTTCAACATGGTTGCGCACAAAATGAAAATCCACCTCAACATGTTTCATGCGACTATGAAGGACAGGATTCTTGCTTAGGTAAGTGACACCAATATTGTCACAGTAAATTGTAGAGATATCTCTGACTGGGAGCTGCATCTCAAGCAATAGGTTTCTAACCCACAGAAGTTCAGCAAGAGCATTGGCAACAGCTCTATATTCAGCTTCAGTTGATGAACGAGCTACAGTCTTCTGCTTTTTCGAGGACCAGCTGATGGGGTTTGGGCCAAGAAAAAAAATATAACCAGATGTTGAGGATCTGTCAGTGAGATCTCCAGCCCAGTCGGCATCAGAATACAATTTTTCATATAGTTATTCATAGGTGACAGTGGTGTCACGCGAGCGAATAGCAGCAGAGATTTCACGAAACTCAGGACCAAGACCGCTAAGGATTTTGACAATGAGCTCGGAGTTTGACACAGGGGCACCATCAGTGGCTAGTTCATCTGAAAGAGACCGAATAGCTTGAAGATATTCGGTAATGGAGTGAGAGTCTTTGGTGATCCGGGCAAGTTGATCATGCAGGCTAAAGATTCGGGTTTGGGACCTATTTGCATAAGCAGTGTGCAAGGCGTCTCAAGCCGTCTTAGATGAGTCTGTCGCAGCAACCGTGGAGGCAATGGTGGGGTCAACAGAAGCCATAAGGGCATTTTGAATAAGTTGGTCTTGACGAAACCAAGGTGCGTAGGCCGGGTTGGGGGATATGTTTGTATCAAGGGTGATAGTACAGTTAGGAGTCGGGCTAGATCCATCAAAAGGTGACCATAAAGGTTATGGCCGTGCATAAGCATGGAAAACTGNGCAACAGTGGTATTCGTGGATCGGATTGCGCGCCGCAACAATAATATATGAGGATCGGGTTGCACGCCGCAACAATGTTATGTGATAAATGATATGGGTCGGGTTGCACGCCGCAATAGTGGTATTTGTGGATCGGGTTGCACGCCGCAACAATGGTAATTGTGGAACGGGTTGCACGCCGCAACAGTTATTGATACCATGTGTTTATTTTGAGTATT